>NC_091951.1:292405517-292498731 GCF_031021105.1 Erythrolamprus reginae
ATTGGCATGGACAAAACCACAATCAGTCAATTACAAAAAGCATATTTACATGGAACTGCTTACATTCAGCAAAAATATATTTAATACCATCAAAAACAACATCTATTTAAGGTACTTGGGAGAACTTGACAAGGGGGGAAAAGGTCAAATCCAGATCTACAAATCTGGATGATTGTATCACCAACAATAATACAGCATATAGTTTAGAAGAATACAAAAATCATTAATTTAATCCCCCCTCCCCAGAATTCTAGAATGAACACATATTAAAGCCTTAAAGTGATTTAAAGGTCCAATTCAAAAGAAAATTTTAAAAGGTCCTGTATTTGTAGAAGAAAAGGGGGAAAGGCAAATGACATGTTTCCTTTATGCTTTTCATTCAAGTACAAATGATAAATTCTTATTTTTTGGTGCAGTTATGAGTCTGCGGTGAGGGGCGGCATACAAATCTAAATAATAAATAAATGATAAATAAACAAAATCATCATAAATCAGAAAAAAACAAATGCAATTAATTCTTAACTTTCAACAATTTTAACTAACAAATGTTTTAGGTTATGACAGACTTTTTAAAAATGTACCGTAATTGCAATGATTTTACCATTTCCTGGCACAAAAGGGCAAAACATCTTCATTGGATATTCTATATTCACTTAATGATCATGTAGTTCATTTAACAACCATAGTCTTCGAATCTTCGGAGAGGGGCAGCATACAAATCTAATTAATAAATAATAATAATAATAACAACAACAACAACAATAATAATAATAATAGTTGTTGTTGTTGTTGTTAAATGAAACAATGTTGCTTTACCATATTGTAAAAATAGTAATAAGATGAAGTCCAGGCATGTAGTGGGTCAATTTACAATGCCAATTATTTACAATTGCAATTCTAGGTGCCGTTGTGGTTGTAAGTTAAAGACTATCTGTAACTAACACAAACCTTATCTGTATGTAGCTTTCAGCCAATCTTTCAATTATCAAGGGCCAGGGGGTTCTAAAACTATCTACTGAATTAGAATATAAATACACTTAGTATTTGCCTGGTAGAAAGTCAGATGTGGGGGAAAAACCTTAATGGAAATGTATTAGTTGAGACCAATACAGTACTGCAATTGACTATTTACTATAAGTATTCCCCAACTTACAGTCATTCATATAATATCCAAAGTGATGGGGCTGAATGACTGGTCCATAATCAAAATTTGGGTACTATACAAAGGCATGTATTCACAACATTTTGTGATCTTCTCAGGCAGCTTCCAGCAAGCAGAGACAATGGGGAAGCCAAGTTACAGTAGTTTAACAACTATGTGTAACAACTGTTACAAAAATATCAAGCGCAACTCACCCAACAGTGGCATTGAGTAGCAATGGAAGTTCCAGTCCTAAATGTGATCATAAGTTGAGGACTTCCTGTACCAATTAGAGTTGATATATATATGATTTCTTAACAAATAATCACAGGATTATATATTTAATTAATTAAAACACATGCATAGAGAAAAGCACTCTGGCAACCAATACTATATGTACACACTGAGGTTCAACTACTGCAATGCTCTCTACATGGGGCTACCTTTGAAGAGCATTCGGAGAGCAAATAGTGCAAAATGCAGCCGCAGAAGCTATCGTGGGCCTTTCAAGATTCGCCCACATCTCAACATCATTCTGCAAGCTGCATTAGTTGCCGATTGATCTCTGGACACAATTCAAAGTGTTGGTTATAACCTATAAAGTCCTACATGGCTTAGGACCAGATTATCTACGGGGCCGTCTTCTGCCTCATGTATCCCAGTGACCAGTCAGATCCCACAGGGTCAGCCTTCTCCAGGTACCGTTGGCCAGGCAATGTTGTCTAGCAGGGCCTAGTTTGAAGAGCCTTCTCTGTGGTGGTCCTTTGGAACCAACTCCCTCCAGATATTCAGACTGCCCCCACCCTCCTGGCCTTTTACAATGCCCTGAAGACCCATCTTTACCAGCAGGCATGGGGGGGTGGGCGCTGTTGTGAAAGGCTAAATCCAGTTGGATGAATGAGGGTGAATGTGCTTGTAGGAAAAAAATGGGTTTTAGATTTTTGTAGATTTTTAATATTAGATTTTTTACATGTTTTTGTATTTGTATTTATTCTGTTGTAAGCCACCCTGAGTCAATTAAAAAAGGTGGCATATATATATATATATGAATGAATGAATGAATGAATGAATGAATGAATGAATGAATGACCATCCAGATATTCAATTTTTGGGAGGCTTCCTCCTGCCTTTGGCTGTTCTTTCTTGGCTTTGAAATTCTTTATCATCTGTTCTTTACAAAATTATTTAGTGTCTTTGGAATTGTAGAGTTTTCTGATGTAAATCAACCGCAATACTTATATCCCACTCTCTTTCTATAATCATGGGTTTATTTGCCTCTTATTAGAGTTTCAAGGTTTAGTCTTTTTGTTTTGGTATAACAGACGTCCTTTCATATATCTTCTCCTCTATTTTATATTTTTCTTTATATATATATATATATATATATATATATATATATATATATATATATATATATTACCTCATGTCTATTCTCTTATATATATATTGTGTATTGGACAAATAAACAAATAAATAAATAAATAAAATAAAAAATAAAAATTGTCTCTGTGAAAGTGGAAATCAGGTATAATTGTTCATATCCAACCTTTGCCAATTAATTTTCAGAACATAGAAACTTGGAAAGCTCCCATAAGGTTCTATGGCATTCTTTTTTCAGTGCTTACTCACTTACCTACCAATTGACTAGAAACATGTAACTACAGAAAGCGAAACAAAATTTAATCACTTGGACAAATAAAATGTGTTTGAATTTAACCGCAATATGTGTGAGTTCATGAACCTCATCAACATGAATATGATGCCAAAATCAATATTTCCAGTTGCTGTTCTTCAAATACTATTAACATCAATACTAATGGTCTTTTCTCATAGATTTAATTTTTCATGATTCTGATTGTATTTCTTTAACAAAGAATCATTGCAGGGAACTGAAGCATCATTTAGACAAGATGCACTACTCCATTGATCTTAGAGGAAATTTGCCTTACTTACAGTAACAATGGACAGACTCTACAAAACATACACAAATCTATATATTGCTCTAACAATTTGAAAGTGTTAACTGATATTTTTTCTTGCCATTTTCTTGCAGACTCCAGCTCTGACTCAGAATACATTTCTCAACTCTGAATAATAGCCACTTTTTAAAAGAACAATTCTTTCTTCCAGCAGTTATAAAATAATTTTGATAACTTTAAACAACTTTTGACCCAGCCAAATACAACAGAATATAGGTAGAACTATTTCTTCTGCTTTATCCCACAATATTGTTGTCCAATCATAGCTTCTCTTTGGAAATTTTTTATTGATTCAGCTCCAAAAGCTACTCACTGAGATTTGTGGTATAAGACTTTTCAATGCCCTATTTCCACAAGCAGCTCATTGTGGTGGCAAAATGTCAGATTAATTCTAAAAATGGATCTTAAGAAACAGAAAATACTAACACCTAAATATATTCTTCAGGATATAAGAGTGATGGTGAACCTATGCCACGAGTGCCACAGGTGTCATGTGGAGCCATATTTGTTGCCCTAGCTCAGCTCCAACATGCATGTGTGTGCCAGCCAGCTGATTTTTGGCTCACACAGAGGCTCTGGAAGGGCATTTTTGGCTTCCAGAGAGCCTCTGGGGGGGGTGGGAGGGTGCTTTTCCCCTCCCCCAGCTCCAGGGAAGCATTTGGAGCCTGGGGATGGCAAAACATGAGCCTACTGGGCCCACCAGAACTTGGAAAACAGACCATTTTCAGCCTCAGAAGGGCTTCCGGGGGGTGGGTAAAACTGTTTTTGCCCTCACCAGGCATTGAATTATGGGTGTGGGCACTCATGCATATGCGATAGCACACACACACACTCTTTCAGCACCCGAGAAAAAATGGTTCGCCATCACTGGGATATAACAAAGAAACAAAGATATAATATTTCTTTTTCCAAATAGAATCAACACTCCCCACTAATTTTAAAAGTGATATTTATTCATTCTTGGAATTAACATATTTACTGATGGGAATATACTGCGATTGTATCAACTGGACAAAACATCTGGGCTGCATAATGAGAGCATAAATTGACAAAAGGGCTCCAATGAATACGTAAGACTACCGTAAATTAATGTGTTTGTTTAAGGAGATGTTTTAGTAGGGACAACCACAGAATATTATATCATACGTAGAAAGATAGAATTATGAGAGAATCTTGAAGTAATAAAGGTTAACAAATAGTTTTTATTCCCACAAATGTTTTTGTAGTAGAAAAACAAATGGTCTGGCATTCAAAATTATACACTCTTGTGTTATGGAATAATTTACATCCTGATTACTCATTGCCACCTTATGGTACAGTGTTTTCTAGTCTGGTGGTTTTCATTTAGGGACGACAATTCCCTGATCTAACTTGGCTTGCCTACAAAATGCCGCATTCCTTGTATTAGCAGTAGCAAACATGCTTTTGATGAGAGATTACACTTTATATTGTGCAAAAACAATTCTTTTCAAAGAATGAAGACATTTTCTTATAGGCAGTTTTAGCTTAAAACAACACGATAAAAGAAAATCCAAGGTAGCTAAGGATAAAGGAATAAAAGTTTGACAGAATGAAGCATGAGAAGCATATTCATATACTTCTGCCTTGCAGTCCTAAAAGGACACCCTTTGTTAATAAAAAATATAGTAGATTGTCTACAAATGAAAAGTTTACAATTATCATTTATAAGCTGTTAAAGTAACATCTAACAAGAAACTGAAATATGCACACATCCACAATAGTAGAAATTACTGCAACGTTCTGAAGTTATACTTCTTTTTAGCCAACAAGAATTATTTGTGTAACTTGAACACCTGTGCATTATTTCAGAAATATTTAGAAACACCTGTGCATTATTTCAGAAATATTTAGATCATAATGATAGGTGTTTTATCAAAAGTTAGCTAACAAGATGTTAAAGAAAATCGATTTTAGGATTTCATACATTATAAGGATGAAAGAACATATATATTTTCAGTCAATTATAAATTTTGCAATAATAAGCCTTTTTTCTGATATGTGGACAAGCATTCTTTCATCAGGAATCTTAATTAGAAAATTGTTTAGAAATTTGGTCATCTTACATACATCTGCACATTCACATTCACATATACATAGTTGGTGTTCTATATATTTCTTCTTTTTAAAAAAGAGAAGAGCAAGCAAGATGATATGAATGATTTCTGTAGAAGTAGGCAATATTTAAGAAAGCTCCATTCCTTTTTTTGTCTTGTTTCTTTTTGCTGGAGAGACGGAGTAACGACACGGACACAAGAGCTGGATTTAAATTGGGTCATTTTTATTAACACAAATTTGCATAATTTATTCAATACTTTGCATAAATTAGCGTAATCAACTATGACCCGGAACTGGACCTGCAGGGTAAAACAACTACTTCCGGGGCGGAAATGACGTTATGCCAAAAAACATTCCTGGGCAACTCATGGGCGTATCTCGATGCAAGTCCAGGTGAGGGCCAGGCCGTCACCTGCGACCCTGCCATGCTGTGCATGAGGGGGGTCCCACCGGCTAACCCGAATCCGGGAATTAAAGGTGCAGGACCCAAAGACAGGTTCCCCCCAGCTGCTCAGGCAGAAACTCCCTCCATGAGCTTGCGGAGAACCTGTCAATCATCCCCAAAGATGCCCAAGGGAGAACGCGCGGTTGCTAAACCACCCCAGTTTTCCGCCCCTAACCTGCCTACCCAAATGACCAAAGGTAAGCCAATTAACCTAATAAATGCAAGCACCCCCTAACCGCACATCCATCACCCCAGTGTGGAATGGGCGAAAAAACAGCTCGGCTAAGAGGCAGAACTGCAAAAAATTCCCATTCGGCCCCCTAAGGGCGACCCCTAAGCACACTGCAAAATAGTGGAGGGCGGGCGGGTGTCTGCTCGAGGCTCTGGAGTCCGGGCGAAAAGGGAGAGCCCCGGGCCTGCTCGCCCTTATATAGGGCAAGCAGGCCCCGCCCGGACCTATCACGAGCCTAGGCCAATCAGGCCTGACCTCCCGAGCGAAGTCTCGCATCGCGAGACTTCGCCCGGGATCCAAAATGGCAGCCGCCATGAGGGACTGTGTCTCCCGGTCCCTCCAGCAAAGCCTGCCGCCAGGTAAGTCCGGCGCTGTCATTGCTGGAGAGACGGAGTAACGACATGGACACAAGAGGTGGATTTAAATTGGGTCATTTTTATTAACATAAATTTGCATAATTTATTCAATACTTTGCATAAATTAGCGTAATCAACTATGACCCGGAACTGGACCTGCAGGGTAAAACAACTACTTCCGGGGCGGAAATGACGTTATGCCAAAAAACATTCCTGGGCAACTCATGGGCGTATCTCGATGCAAGTCCAGGTGAGGGCCAGGCCGTCACCTGCGACCCTGCCATGCTGTGCATGAGGGGGGTCCCACCAGCTAACCCGAATCCGGGAATTAAAGGTGCAGGACCCAAAGACAGGTTCCCCCCAGCTGCTCAGGCAGAAACTCCCTCCATGAGCTTGCGGAGAACCTGTCAATCATCCCCAAAGATGCCCAAGGGAGAACGCGCGGTTGCTAAACCACCCCAGTTTTCCGCCCCTAACCTGCCACAGGAGTGGGGGTCAGATCTCTGTCTTGGCCCCCCGACTCCCCCCTCTAGCTGCGCCAGCTCACGCAGAGACCGCTGCAGGTCCTGTAAGAAGATGGCGTTCCCCCGCTCAGACAGGTGAACGCCATCGGCCCGGTAAAGCCATGGCCGGTCTATTGTGATAAGGGGATGGGGCACTACCACCCCACCTAGTTCCCTAACAGTTTTACCCATAGCCCTATTCACCCGTCGCCTAGCCCGGTGAATGGCCCTAATGGAAGAGGCGTCCCTCCACACAAGCCTAGGTAATATTTCTGACCACACCACTTGCGTGGTGGGCCATACTTCGCGAAGCCTTTGCAGGTCTTCGCGTGCCTGAATGATCAGCGCCAGGCCTCCCAGTATGCACAGGTCATTGCCACCTAAGTGCAATACCAGCCACCAGGGTGCGGCCACAGGACGCTGCCCACCCAAACCCACTTGGGTACGACTCCAGGAGCCGCCCCCCATACTGCCGGGCGCAGCCACAGAATGCTGACCGCCCAGCAACGCCGGCAGGAGACCCTCCCACCGCATACCTCTCCGGCCCATCCAGGCAACCCTGACCCACTGCCCCAGGGACAGCTGGGTCCCGATGGCGCTCCTGGCTGCCGAGCGGCCGGCCCAGAAAATCATGCTGTGGCCACACAGCAGCGCCGTCGGTTTCATGTTAGCCTGGGGACCTGCAAGAGGACACACACACACAGAGAGAGGTTACCTAGCCTAAGCCCTGCCTAGGATCCTCAGCGGGCCTAACATAACCCAAATATGCCGCTGACCGCCAGCGGCCGATCTCCCGAATCCGATGGGCCGGGAAACCAGAAAGTGCCGCACTAGTGGCGGCTCCAATACGGAACGAATGCGTTCCGTAACCGGAGGGATCCATACCCACCTGGGCCATTGCCCTGGATACTAGCGCCCAAAATTGGAAACGGGTCAGAGGGGTCCCGTCCCCATGTCTAAACAGGTACCCCGGACCTGACCCCCGCATACCACAATAAAGCTGTAGGGCGGCCACTGGACACACCGACTGGTCGGTGGCCGCACTAAGTTGGATAGTAACCCCTCTGTGCAGCTGATCTGTCTTGGACCGCCTTACTACAAGGGACACCCCCCCCTTGTCTAAAGGCCAGATCAGCGTACTGGAAGGCTCGGAGCGAAGTGTCAGCCTGAGATGAAGCCATGGCCTCGCTGACCCTAAGGGCCCCAAAAACATGACACAAGTCGCTGCCCTAAAAAGACGGGCCTCGTACAATGAGGAACACAGACTGCCAAAAACCACGTTGATTAAAGACAGCTGCTCCACCGTCAGAGCCTGACGAGTGTCACCAGGGGCCCCAGCTTGCTCCCTAAGCCAGCCTTCCAGCATCTTCCGGATGCGAAAGTCACCCGAAAGATCTGCAAACCCCCCCCCGCCTTGGACAGAAAGGCGAGGCCGGCTAACCGGGACCGGATCGTCCTAACTGACAGGCCACGCTGCCTAAGCTGGATGCAAAACTCGGCCAAGTGCTCTACAGGGACAGGCCAACTAAGCTGGTAACCCCTGCCCTGCCTGAACTCCCCAAACTCCTTACCTGCACGCTGGTATGCCCTGAGGGTGCCGGGCGCTACAGACAAGGAGATTGCCCGGGATGCCTCGTCTCTCCACCACTCTGGATCCCCCCCAGACTCCAGAGGTGGCTGGGGAACACTTCTGGCAACTCTCGGGCCCACGGGGCCAGGGTCCGAAACCTGGACAACTGACCACGGGACAAGGCATCAGCGACCCCATTCTCCAACCCGGGGACATGCTTAGCCAAAAACAATGCGTTTAGCGACAAGGACCTGTGCACAAAATGGCGGACAAGCCGCATGACCCTGTCGCTCTTCGAGGACAGGGCATTCACCACATGGACAACCGCTAGGTTGTCACACCAAAAGTGCACGGTCTTGTCCCTAAACTGCTCCCCCCAAAGCTCTAAGGCCACTATTAAGGGGAAGAGCTCCAAGAACGTCAGGTCCTTAACCAACGAAGAGGCACTCCATTCCGGAGGCCATGCCGACCAGCACCACTGGTCACCTAACACCACCCCAAAACCACAAGTCCCTGCGGCATCAGAGCAGAGCTGCAACTCAGCTTCCAAAAGAAGCTCGTGCCTCCAGAAAGACAAACCATTAAACCTGACCAAGAAATCCCGCCACACGCCGAGGTCAGCCCTGACCCCAGCGCAAAGGCGGGTACGATGATGGGGCAAACGGAGCCCCTTCATCGCGTCATACAACCTCCTGGAAAAAGCCCTACCAGGCACAACTACCCGACAGGCAAAATTAAGAATGCCTGCCAATTCCTGGAGCTGCCGTAGGGTCACCTTCCGGCAGCCCAGCACTTCATCAAGCTTCCGCTTGATCTTGACCAACTTCTCTAGGGGCAATCTGGAAGATTGCTCCTCTGCGTCCAATTCAATACCCAGAAAGGTAATCCTGGTGGCGGGGCCTTCGGTCTTCTCAGAGGCTAAAGGCACCCCTAATTGAGCACAAAGGGCTTCGAAGTCCCGCATCAGAGCGAAACATTGCTCTGAATGCGCAGGTCCCGCCAACAGGAAATCATCAAGGTAGTGAACGACAGTACCCAGACCACTTTGCCTCCTGAGCGCCCACTCCAAAAAGGTGCTAAAACTCTCGAAAAGCGAGCACGAGACAGAGCACCCCATGGGCAAAGCTCTGTCCACGTAATAACCCCCCTCGAAATGGAAGCCCAACAGCTCAAAGTTGTCTGGGTGTATGGGGAGGAGCCGGAATGCCGACTTAATGTCGCATTTACCCATAAGGGCTCCCACCCCACACTTCCTAACCATAGTCACGGCTGCATCAAAGGACGCATACCGGACTGAACACAGCTCGTCAGGAATGAAATCATTCACTGACTCCCCTTTTGGAAAAGACAAATGGTGAATCAACCTAAATTCACCACTCGCCTTTTTGGGGACCACACCTAAGGGAGACACACGAAGATTCGGGATGGGCGGTTCCGGGAAGGGCCTGAGGACCCTGCCCTCGGCCGCCTCCTTCCGAATCTTCTCCCTAACAATGTCTTCATGCCCAACAACCGACCTAAGGTTGTCAGACATGAAGGCCCTCCTAACACCCTTGTAAGGGATCCGAAACCCCTCTGAGAAGCCTAGCCAGAGAGCGTCCGCTCTCGGGCGAGGGTGGTAGTCACCCAACCAACCCTCAAGCACTCGCAAATTAATTGGGCTGGGCCCCTTTTCCCCCAACAGGTGGGGGAGGCTTTGGGGGACCCCCGCCCTTCTTTTCAGCCCCCTTTTTGGGGCGGGGGCACACGGCTGCGGAATGGTTCCCCCCACAACTCCCGCAGGCGTGACGAAACCTGCAAATGGGACGAAAACACGCCCCCTTTGCAGCGAACTCGTGACACACCAAAGAGGCCCCTTTCCCGACGGCACTCGCCACGGCTTTGGCCGGCGCGGGTGTCACGGGCTCCTCTTCCATAAAGTGACCGCTATCGGTCCTTTCACAGCCCTCCTTCCCTGACATATGCGTGGCCTGGAACCACAGGTCCGGAACCACCATATCCCAGGGCAAATAGGGGTCATGGGCAATACGCATCCTGAACCCCTTGTCGTAATGCCTCCATATTGTACCCCCATATTCAAAGTGGGCCCTCGCAATGAGGTCGATATATTTCAGCAAGGCAGCGGCCCTTCCCGGCTGCCTCTGAATTACCACCGACGCAAAGGTCAGAAAGGCGTACAGCCAAGAGCTGAAGCACTTTGTGACCTTTGTTTTCTTAACCTTTTCCCCAGGGACCACCTCCTTGTCCTGTTTAGGGACCTCCCTGTTTAAAATGGAGAAAAGATCGACATACTCCCCCCGCCATATTGCCTCCTTCACTGACGGGTGAAGATGGTACCCTAAAGGCGTCGCGGGCAACCCACAAGGGATGGCCCCAGGCTTGATGCTGGCGAACGGGTCCCACACCGTGGTGGCCCCCGATCCCAGCACACCAAGCCCTGATGGATACACAAAAGGGGGCGGTGGCATAATGGCCGACTGAGGAGGGATCCAACCCCCCACTCCCGCCCCAGGTGGGAAAGATACCCCCGGGGCCCCTACTGGCGGGGCCGGCGGGGACCAGACCTGTCCACAGGTGCCCGCAGCAGCCCCCATGAAGCTGGCGCCACTCCCCAATGCAGGCGGGATAAACCCGGGACCCTGCACGGGAAGGAGCGGAGAAGTGCCTACGTGTGGTGCGACCTCACCTGCCCCGTAAGGGGTAGAAGCCATCCACGGGGGACCCATCCTAGTTGGTCCCTGCACCGAGGACCACTGCCCCGACTGGGCCACCTGCCCCACCGGGGCCATCTGCACGGTGTGTGCCAGCTGCGTGGTGTGGGCCACCTGCCCTTCCTGAGCCGGCTCCTCTTCGGGGTCGGCACCCCAGGCTGCGGCCGCAGTCATGGGAAGCCCCTCCGGGCCAGCACCCGACCGCCACCGCTCCAGGTCATCGAGCCGCTCCAGGACCCTGGCCCAAGAAAGAGAAGGGGAAACCTCGGGTTGAGGGACCGTGGGCATAAAACCCACCCCCCCACCCCCGGGACCACCCCCGGGGGCCCATCTGCCACAGCCCGAGCCCGGGCTGACGGCCTGGCAGCCCTCCTAGGCCGCACCACTGGTTGGGCCGGGAGGGCCTGAGCTGGCCGCTTTTTAGGAGCCATTACACTGACTTCAACCAGTTGTTTAACAAAAAAAGAGGAAAGGGCGTGAACAACCCCCCCAAAGGACCTTGCACTCACAAGGCAAGGCCTGCCCTAAAAAGGAGGCCTCCGCAGTGCAACCCCCCCAGGGGGCCAAACCATAACCCCTCCCTACGGTGGCAGCAAGGCCCACCACCAGGCCTTTTATACACAAGGCCTCAATCCACCCAGGCAACCCCCGCGAAGCGCAAGGCCACCAAGGCAGCACTCCCACCACCCCCAATGGGCACAATGGGGCTCCAAACCGGAGCGGAGCCCAGCCGATGCTGGCTCCGCTGTAGAAGAAGGCTTTTCGCAATGCAACCAGGCCACAAAATGGCGCCTCGCACGAGGCTGACCACAAAATGGCGGCCGCGAGCAGACTACCAAACGTCTGCTCGAGGCTCTGGAGTCCGGGCAAAAAGGGAGAGCCCCGGGCCTGCTCGCCCTTATATAGGGCAAGCAGGCCCCGCCCGGACCTATCAGGAGCCTAGGCCAATCAGGCCTGACCTCCCGAGCGAAGTCTCGCATCGCGAGACTTCGCCCGGGATCCAAAATGGCGGCCGCCATGAGGGACCGTGTCTCCCGGTCCCTCCAGCAAAGCCTGCCGCCGGGTAAGTCCGGCGCTGTCATTTCTTTTTGCAAACAACAATGTGCTAGAGTAAGGGTGTCAAACTCACAATGACACGTAGTCACATGATGCATTACAACTTTTTTTCCCTGGGGGTTTGCAGGACCAGGCATCCAGCCCATGGGCCATAACACCCCTGTGCTAGATAAAATGAAATAGAAGAGTCATGATTAAACATTAGTGCTTACTATAAAATAAAAATTTGGGATAGTTGTCAAAATTACACTAATGGTTTTGTGTGTGTACATATGTGTGTTTTCAATATGAGAGTTCATAAAAATGAAAAATAAATAAATAAAGATGGATGATGAATGTGAAGCAAACTTTTATAAGGTTTTAAAAACTCATCTTTGCCAGCAGACCTGAGATGGTCTGCTGTAGGATGCTTGGCTGCATAGCTAGAGGTATAACAAGCAGGAAGAGGGAGATTATGATCCCGCTATATAGAGTGGTGAGACCACATTTGGAATACTGTGTTCAGTTCTGGAGACCTCACCTACAAAAAAGATATTGACAAAATTGAGCGGGTCCAAAGACAGGCTACAAGAATGGTGGAAGGTCTTAAGCATAAAACGTATCAGGAAAGACTTAATGAACTCAATCTGTATAGTCTGGAGGACAGAAGGAACAGGGGAGACATGATCGAAACATTTAAATATGTTAAAGGGTTAAATAAGGTACAGGAGGGAAGTGTTTTAAATAGGAAAGTGAACACAAGAACAAGGGGACACAATCTGAAGTTAGTTGGGGGAAAGATCAAAAGCAACATGAGAAAATATTATTTTACTGAAAGAGTAGTAGATCCTTGGAACAAACTTCCAGCAGACGTGGTAGATAAATCCACAGTAACTGAATTTAAACATGTCTGGGATAAACATATATCCATCTTAAGATAAAATACAGAAAATAGTATAAGGGCAGACTAGATGGATCATGAGGCCTTTTTCTGCCGTCAGTCTTCTATGTTTCTATGGTTGAGTGCTGGCATCCTGCTCCAGCTGATGATATGAGTGTATGATTGTGGTTAAGATGAATGTGGCTGTCTGTTTTTAATATTCCTGGGGTTTTAGTATTAGATTTTATGTTTTGATTTCTCATTGTTAGACTTGTATTTTATTCCTCTTCGATTTCTCATTGTTAGACTTGTATTTTATTCCTCTTTTGTAAGCCGCCCTGAGAGAAGGACACCATAGAAATCCAAACAAACAAACAAATAAATAAATATTGCCAAAGGTTAAAACTTTTAACTTTAAAGATTTCCAAAAAAAAATTAACCTTAAAGTCTTTCAGATTTCATAGAATCTATCAAATCTATTTAAATTTGTTTGCCACCTCAGAGTGTAATAAAAAGCACTATATCTTGAAATGTCTTGATGCCTTGATGGCAGGAATAATATGCATATGTTTGTTAACTCATGCCATTTGTTAACAAGATTTTTGAAACTCAAATATAATAGTCCTACTTAACCATTCTACAACATACATCAATGGCCTTCTTGTAATTCATAATGATTAGAGAGTTCTGATAACACTAAATAAATGTGATTCAAATGTGATATTAGATTTATTAACCAAAAACTGCACCTGACAGTTGCATTTCTGATTAACCTAAGCAAAATTTGAAAACAGCTATTAAGTTTAATTTCAAACCTTGGCAACTGTCAATTGGAAATGACAAATTACTGGGTCCAGAGAAAAGCCAATAAGATAAGAAACCAACTGAAATGACTGTAGTGTTTAGGATGGTGCTGAATCTTAACCATCCTATGAAACCAATACATGTGAAAACAACTTGTTTGATTTTATGACTGAATTAACACATATAGGACTGGGCTAACTAAATATTACACCATTAAGATATAGGTCATGAAAATATACTGGTAACTAGCATCCCTGAGATTGTGTTTAAAATTATCATTTTATCTTTACTAAAATCATATCAAACTTGAATAAATACCAGATAGACAGAAAGGCAGAGTTACATATATAAAAGAAAGATTGAGTGAATGAGAGTTGTGCTTACAAATATCCATTGCCACAAAACCAATAGCGTTTGAGTATTTACCTGCTCAAACGCTGGAAGTGGGTGAAACCATGTACACAGTCAATACATAACAATGAGCATGGGCAATTGGGCATTGCAGGATCTTCAAACACTGTTTCCTTGTGGATCAGAAGTTACACAAGGAGAGGTACAACTGGATGTGTCATCAGCTTTCTAATAGCAGTTAAGAAAATCACACATGCTCTCTCCTAGCAATTTCTTATAAATGATAATAACATGAGAGATAACGTAATATAAGCAGGTGAATTTCACACCCCTGCTTGAATAGAAATGTTTGAAGACAAATTTTCCAGCCAATTTTTCAACCAATTACTGCAGCATTTCCAACTGCTTTTCTGGGCAAAAAAATAGCTGGGTAGATAACTGCTTTTCTGAATCAAGTTTTGTTTCCTATCTGGTTCTTCTATATTATTTGCTGAAAGTGTCAGCTATCATGAACTACAAACTCATACTGAGTGGTTTATTACGATTTCCAGCATACAGAATGCCATATAGAAAGTATATCTCTGCCTGATGGCAGAAGGCTGATGAAATCAATCATCTTGTGAATATTGAAAACAGATTGCTTGCTAAATGAAATAGATTTTGGAAAATATCTATTTTGGAAAACATTTGCTGCAGTCCCCCAACTGTGCTATTCTTAGCTAATTTGTGCATATGTGTATACTGTGCATGTGTATGCAAGATAGTATTTTTTTTCCAAACTGATATTTCTAATTGGATGTTTCCAAACAGTGATGTTAACAAGAAACCAGGCAACCAGTATCTGCTGGTTACTGTGGAGGAAGCACGTTGAACAAAATTCATTTTGCTTGCAGTGAGGATCAGTGTTGTTTGTTCATCTGTATGTTAATTAGTTTGTGTCCTTTGCACACTGTTGCATTTCCGCCAGCTGTTTCTGTGTGTCTCCATTTGTTTTTGCTTTCAAAAGTACTTGGCTTAATGATGGGAAAGTAGGCATGGCAATAGCACTTTTATGTGAAATTATTTAGATGTGCTTAGCTTTCAGAGCTGTTATATAATACCGGCTGCCTTCAACAAAGTACGTCACAACTATCTTGGCAACAGGAACTTCTGTTCTGTTGTATTTTAAGATGCATAGTACTAATGTTGATCACATTAAAATCAGAATATAGAACATGTGATGGTTTCAGTGTCAAGATATATTAGAAAAGAGAGAAGCAGCTGTCCCTGTTTATTTATGTAATAATATTCTTTTAAACTCACAACTTCAAGATTTTATTATGGAATTGAGAGAATTTTGGATTAATTTAGCAGGAAATTCCATATGCCAAGCCTGAATTTGTTAAAGAAATTAAGTGCTTGTGGATATTGTTAAATGGTTAGAATAATTTCTTGCAATTTAGTTTCCTAAACATGGTGGAGTGCAGTTCCCTCATAATAACTGAAATAATAGTACATTAGTACCAGTTTACTTACCAGTACCCACAAAAAAGGCTTCATAACTATAGCATAGTTGGAGATACATATAAATTGTAATGAGACTCTTTTTTATTGAAGTAGTGCAAGCAAAATGCTTTGTGTGCAAACTTGTGTGACAGATCTTGTCACAAGGCAAATTGTGCTATGACAAACAGCAAGATGTTCATTTCCAATAAACAATTATTGGTGTTATAAAATGGCAGCACATAATTAATGACTTTTATATTTTTATTGCAAATAAAGAATGTTTAATTTCAGGTACTTTAATGACTTTCTGTGTACAGTACTATATTTTTTCTTGTAAAGATCTGCTTTTTTCTAAACTGTTAATAAAAAATGGTATAGCCTTGTTGATGAAAATTTAAAATATATTGCTCAAAAAAATAAAGGGAACACTCAAATAACACATCCTAGATCTGAATGAATGAAATATTCTCTCATTGAATACTTTGTTCTGTACAAAGTTGAATGTGCACAATCGCATGTGAAATTGACTGTCAATCAGTGTTTCTTCCTAAGTGGACAGTTTGATTTCACAGAAGTTTTATTTACTTGGAGTTATATAGTATTGATGTTTAAGTGTTCCCTTTATTTTTTTGAGTGGTGTATAGAGTATAATTATTTGCAAACTGTATGTTCAGAATATATATATTACACTATTCATTCATTCATATTGGAAAACATTTTTTTTAGATTTTTGAAATTTAATTACAATTTAAATTATAAATAAAGCAAATCCACATTTTCTCTCATTTAGGCGTATTTTTTCTGATCATGATCTTGGTTCCTTTATTAACAAAGGAGCTTATTTGGAATGAGGGGGACATATGAATTCATAGTTAAAATTAATATAATCACTGTAGTCCCAAATATTAACTCTGCTCCTATGCTCGGATCTATATGATCTGAAATGAAATTTGGGACCCTGTAAATTATTTGTCATGCTGAAACTTGTAATTAATTGATTTTTCCTCATTTGAGGGGTTCTTACTATGAGTGTGTGTGTGGGGGGGTTGTTTTGTTTACTTTTTGCTACACACTGATTGTTACATCTTGTTACATCCCAAAACAGTACAAGTATATAGTAAATGTGAACACAAGAGCAGGGTTAAACAAGCAAAACTGATGTTACCCTTATATCGTTATATGGAGATGAAGTTTGGGGCTTAAAGCATGCAAATACAATAATGCAATTTGAGAAGTACAGTGGTCCCTTGACTTTCGTGGGTCCAACTTTCGCAGAAAGGCTATACCACGGGTTTTCAAAAAATATTAATAAAAAAAATACTCTGCCTTTTTTTGGAACATTTGAAAGTTTTCCCGCAGCTGCCCGATATACAATACTGTGCATTTTAACTCTCCTCTTCCCCCCACCCCAGCCGTCCTGTTTCTTTAAATAAAAGCTCCACATCCGCCCCAGCCTCCTGATCCCTCCCCTTTAATTCTCGGAGCGCTGGTATGCTCCACTTGAACCTGAGCCTTACTGCTGCCCACCGCCACCGCCTCTTCTTCCCCCACCCACCTAAGCCATCTCCCTTAGTAGTAGCGTCCGACCTCCCAGCTGACCAGCCTGGAATCCCGGCTTCAAGTCCTGGCCTGGATCCCTCTTGCCTTGAGTTTCCCCTTCCCCTGCCCTGACCCTGAGCAACGGTGCTGCCACCGCCCCCATGGGAGACGTTGGCAGTGAGCACAGCAAAGCCCCTAGTCTGCCGCCCAGTTGCCCCTGCGGGTTCTGGGGGTAAGTAAAACCAGGAATGGAGGAGAGAGGGGGAGGAAGGAAGGGAGTGAATGTCTCTACTTTGTGGAAATTTGGCGGTCTTGGAATGTATCCCCCACAAAAGTCATGGGACCACTGTATTTTGAGTGTGGATAAAAGTCCTCAGCTGCTGTAGTTACAACCAAACTTGGATTGTATACACTTTATTTTTTGTCTAAGGGCATATAATTATTGGTGCAAAATCATTATGGTATGGTAACTGATAGGCTTCCAAAATTGTATCTGATGGAACAGACTAAATCTCAGTCAGAGACATCTTGCATTGCACAACCACAAACTATACCAGTGGCTCCATGTTTCTTGTCCAACTGCCTCTGGAAAGCAAGTTAAAAAGATTGCTTCAGACACACAAAAATTGGATATAGAAGCTTAGAGAGAGATACAGTAACTACTTTCAGTAAGGCCAGCAAACTGAAATGGTTGACAATGTAAACAGACCTTCAAAATTGCAAATTGTTTAAACATATAAAACTCCAAGCATCTTAGGGAGATATTTATTCAAGCAAAACTAACACAATGATAAAATATGGAAAGTTTCACCAAGTTTCTTACAACAAACGTATTGGTGGAGCTCAGGAGATAGAAAACATATTATCTGATTGTTAATTGTATGAGAGAGAGATGACTATCTTGTATTTCAAATTGGATGAATGGCCTATTGGGATTGATACATTAAAATACCATATTTCATTTGCAATCAGAATCCAATAGGGCACGGTCCATCGTCTGCACAAAATGTTACAAAAACAATTATTAGGGTCTTATTATAGGGTCTTATATTGCTTATTAGGGTCTGATTGAGATAAGGGTGACCCAGAAATATGATTTACATTTCCTTTTAGTTCTGTCTATTTTGTTACATATGTTCTTATTGTTTCTTGGTATTTTGTATCCCAATACAGCCTAAAAGCTAATCAAGAAAATATTATTGTTATAAATAAACCCATTTAATTTCATTTTGAGGAAGACTTTTAGGGTTGAAGAAATTAAATGCACCATGGTTTTCATGGCTGCCTCAAACCTTTGGCTCCATTAAATAAATTATTAATAATCCAACATTTTATGCTGTTTCAAGAGTGAGATTTCTCTTCACATATATTTGAATAAATGGGCACGGGGAAGGAGAGGAGAAAGACCCTAGTTATAGATTAGTTTCCCCAGAAACACAGTATGTCATTTATCAATTAAAACATCACCCCGCAAGGAGTTTTTCAATCTCTGTCAGGAATATTATATATCTCTGTAACCCCATTAATGACCTCCTAGGTTCAGTATTTGGAAAATGCAAATGTACCTATTGCGACTGTTCTTCCTTTCTAGCTGTGAATTCTGCAGGTTCCATTTGAAGAGATTTTAGATCCAGTACATACCCAGTAATCTATATTTTCTCCTTGCAAGCATCTATGCAGCTTTCACCATATCCTTCCATGCTTGATACATGGTTTTAAATCTAGCCCTCCTTTTTAATATGCCGACTATATAACTATCAATCCCATTTATGGCTTTTTGGTGTCGATTAGAATTTGCACAAAGCCTCTTATAATTTCTTAAGGTTTAATTAAAATTACATTTACTTCTTCTTGCAGCATAATAATGAAGAAATTAAACAATCTTGGCTTCAGTTTAAATCTCTGTGTACTCCATGATATTAACTCTAGACTCATTTGTCTATTAATTCTTTTTTTCCTGGTCATTTAAAAAGTAGCTAGGTGCAGAAGTTGCTTGCTCATAATTTTTTAAAAAACACCTTATGTTACAAGTAGAATGTACAGAGATATGCTAATTGGAAGCATAAAAAAGAATTGTTGGAATGGAAAGTTAGAAAAGAAGTAGATAATTTAAGAACATTTGCTTGGTTTTAATTCTGGAAAACCTCTTAGAAGGATCTAATCTCTTAAAAGGATTCCAAACACTAATGGGAAAACAAGGGAAATGCTTTTCTATTCATTTTTAGTTTTCTGTACTTTTAACTTTTTGTAAAAAAAAAAAAAGGCTTTAATAAAAACTGTATACATATAAAAAGGAAGTACTTTATAAAAAGAAAGACTATGGATGAGGAAAGGTACATTTCAGAGATTGCTGCAAAAAAGAGAGACAAAAGTAATCTGCAAAGATAGAAAAAGAATGAGGTTGTAATCAAGGGTGCATTTCATTTACCTTCCCTACCGGTTCACATTGTGATGGAAGTGCGCTCCATCATATTGTGCGAAACACCTGAAAATGACCCTCTATGCATGCTCAGAGTGGGGATTTTTACAAGCTGTGATGACCGGAGAACCAGTGCAGGAGTGTGGACAGCCAGTCATAGCTGCCGATTTGGGGAGAAGCGGTAAATTTCCACTACCAGTTCAACTGTTGCTGCCTAACAGGGCCTAAACAGCATGTTTCCTTCAGAGCTGCCTCTGCCTGTATAGAATATTCTGCTTTTTTTATATCCAGCTGGTCTCTTCTCTCCTAGCCTTCCAGAAGACCTTGAAGGCCTGGCCTTTCCCACTCCACTGAGATAGTGTGTTTTATTTTTCTAGGTTTTATGTTTTTACATTTATTGTTTTGTTATTGCTCATGAGATGCCCAAGGTTATGTTACATGACATGTTAACTTTGAAATAAATAAATATTGAATGAAAATGGATCAACCCTTGTCTTCTAGTCAGTAAACAATATAGACATGGATCTTTCTGAGGAAAATGTGACTGATGGCAGAATTACTACAGCAGTGCTCACCAGGAAGTATGGAAAGAGTGCAGTAGGATTGTGGGTAGAAATTGAGGGATCAGCTGATAGATGTTGGTAGCTTATTGGTCCCAGAGACCAATAAGAACTCATAGGGTTGTCCTTCTCCAGGTCCCATCGACTAAGCAATGCAGGTTGGTGGGGCCACGGGGGTAGGCCTTCTCTGTGGCTGTCCTGGTTCTATGGAACCAACTCCCCCCACCCAATGTTCGTACTGTCCCCCCACACCACTGCCTTTTGGAAAGGCAGTGAAGACCTGGCTTTGCCAGCAGGCCTGGGAGCCATGATTGCTACCATCTGTCATGGCCGAATTGTGATGATTGGATAGGTATGTATGTTTGGTTGATTGGATTGCTGTTGGGAATTTTATTGTTTTTATTATTTTAATGCATTTAATATTAATATTGACTTCTTTTATTATTCTATTGTATTGTGTTTTATATTGTTTTAAGCTTCCCTGGGTGGCATAGAAGTCAAATAAATAAATAAATAATAAATAAGGTTCTCTACATCCTAGGTCTCCATGAGTGTATATCAGGGGTGGGTTTCAAAAATTTTAAGAAGGGGTTCTCTGCCCGGTTTTCTGGCTGGGCGTGGCCATGGTGAGTGTGGCCTAGTTGGCCTCCTGCACCATGGTGTGTGTTTGGGTGTGGGTATTTTTCCCTCCCCAGACTCCAGAGGCTTTTCTTGAGCCTCTGGGAGGGCAAGAAGGACCTCCCCAGGTTCCAGAGATCCTCTGGAGGCAATAAATGAGCCCCTTTTCTGCCTTCCTGAACTTCCAATAGGGCATTTTTTTTGCTTTTCCTGAGCCTCTGCATGGATTCTGCACTTACCTGCATTCAAAATGGGCTTCTTGAACTCCTGGAAGGGGAGGGGTAGGTGGGGCCAGCCAGGAGTTGGATTTGGCTGTTCTCCAAACTGTGAAGAATCTTAGCTAGAGGTTCTCCCAAATCCACAGCAACCCGGCCCTGGTGTATAGGGCACATCAGAGTTGTAAAAGGAGAGAAAGAAGCATTAAATTTAAAAGAAGCAAAGAAAATACAGATCAATTTTGATGGCAATAAATTACTCTTGGGAGGGAAGAACCAAAGAGGGACCTTCTACAAGAGTGGCAAGAAAAATAAAAATGATAACATTATTTGGATAGCATTCTGAAAGAAGTAAGAAAATTAAAATTATAGGACTGTGGGTATTGTAAAGACCATAACAGAAGTAATGTGTAGTAGCTTTTGACTTGTTCAATGTATGCATGAATACTGCATTCAAGTCTAATGACTAGGCTATTATATGATACAAAGGGAAAAATAATGACAGCGACATTATTTTACACTACAAACATTACAAAGCAATTTGCTAAACATTATTTCATTGGTATTTGGTAGAATTTTGATTCAAAGGGTATGAGAGGTGACAATGAGCAAAATGTGGAAAGTGCAGCTTTACATCAAGCTGGGATTATACACAAAACATTTTTGCTTTTCAGAAGGTCATGGAGAAATGCGGAAATGTGAGATTTTATTGCAAGTTGCCAGTGTGCATATAAAAGATTTTTGCTTTTTGGAAGGTCATAGGGAAATGTAGGAGTGTGATATTTTATTGCATGTTTGTTGATTAGACAGAGCATAGACAGATTAAATGAATAAGGTTGTTCTATAGAAGCTTTCCATGCATATGCAATTGAGTATGTGTTGAAGCATACAATGAATACTTAGTGAATTGATCAACACTGAGCAAAAAGCAAGACAAGAATGTGACTTATATCCTTTGTCATTTATGTAGTCATGGATAAGATATAAGAATGTCTATGATGATCCTGGAAGAATATCTATCAGGGATAAATGTATATATGCTGCTTGCAGGTGAGTCTATATTGTTGGCAGAGAATTGTAATTATTTCCAGCAAATGTTAGCCAGTACTGTAGAATATAATTCTGTAGCATCTCTAGGGGATACCAATATTAAATGGTAATGGAAGTGAAATTGAAATTACACAAAATTTAATAGAATAATAGAGCCGACCATCTATTCTTTGTTGGGTTTTCAGGAAAGTAATTTATCTTTTTTTAAAAAACTTTGCTTATCTTTACTTCTCATTGCTTTTAAGAAAATGCAATATAGAGTATATAGAAGGGGCAAGTTGGAGATTACACTAAATATCTATCTTCTTTTTCCAAGTAACTCATTCCTCCTTCCCTCCCTCCCCCCTCCCTCCCATAAATCTTAATATTCTAAATACCCTAGTACTTAGTATTAATGTCAAAGAATAAACTCATTTCATATTAGACTTTTTAATCAGTGTCATACTTTTTATTCGTTAGACAACTTAACAACCTTATGTTAATTAACATCCTAATTTAACACTGGTATAATTGTTTTCTCATCTTTAAAGATTTAATTTATCCTAATCACCACAGTGTTAACACTTTTTAAGCTTCTATTGTGTTCTACCCAGCGATGGCCTCCTACGGGTACGGTCAGGAACGCAGTTCCAGTAGCAAAATTTGGAGCTCCACCTCAGAGCACCCAATTTGCACTGAAAGATGTTGAAACAAAATGCATAAGCCATGCCCACAGTGTGGTAGTAAAATTTTTGAAAGTCCATCACTGGTTCTATCCCACTGTACTCTGGTGTTATCAGTGTTCTGTATGAGGGTATCAAAGACTGGGCAATAGACTGGTTCCAAACTGCAGCTTTTAGGGACCTGCCAGTCCACCCAAATGACAGGTGAACAAGCAAAACCTCATCTGTGTTTGTTTGTTTGTTTGTTTATTTATTTATTTATTTATTTATTTATTTTATTTTGTCCAATACACAATGAGGGTTTTAGTGGGTATATATCTATATACTCATAGTAAAATACATGATGAAGGTTATAGAGGAGATACTCATAGTAACATATATCTAAGAAATAATAGAAAAGAAGATATAGTAATAGAACATATCAATGAAAGAATAGAAGAAGAGATATAGGAATAGAAGAAAGATATAGGAGATATAGGAGAGCAATAGGACAGGGGACAGAAGGCACTCTAGTGCACTTGTACTCTCCCCTTACTGACCTCTTAGGAATCTGGATAGGTCAACCATAGATAATCTAGGGTAAAATGTTGGGGGTTTGGGGATGACACTATGGAGTCCGGTAATGAGTTCCACGCTTCGACAACTCGGTTACTGAAGTCATATTTTTTACAGTCAAGTTTGGAGCGGTTAATAGTAAGTTTAAATCTGTTGTGTGCTCTTGTGTTGTTGTCGTTGAAGCTGAAGTAGTCGCCGACAGGCAGGATATGCCTAGATTCCACGCATACCATCCATACCATACTTTTTTTTTTCAAAACCAATCTCTGGAGCCAAAAGATTGGGGACAGCTGTTCCATAACACCCTACTTATATTTTATAAAACAATTAAATAATTAACTTGGATAGTGGAATCTGTTATTCTTTGCTAAAAAAATAAAGATATTCCTCGAATCCCTCTCGTGTCTGCTTCTTAATCTTTGTTGACAAGTAGGGGATCAAATTATGAAACACTAGATGTTTGGAAAGCAGCTTTGAAAAACATACTGCTGACATTTTAACGTTATTAACCTAAACATGTTTTTAAAAGTTAAAGTCAGCCATATTAGTTTCTAAACAAAATGAAAAAAAATATCCAAAGTAGAAAAAGACTTATTAAGATAACCCAATAGAAAAATGGTTAGCGTTTGCCCATCTCTACAATTATTAATCAGCCAAGATGTTACAAAAAATAGGGAAATGAAGGAAAGAAGGAAGACTCCTAAGGCCCTAGGTTTCAGGCATGAAGTCTGCCTTTTATTTAATGTACAGTGAATTTCTCTCCAGCAAAGTCTTTCCTCTCCTACAATCTTTAAAGATACTGTAGTTCACAATTATCAACCTTTATAAGGCTTGAAGAGTGGCCAGGCCAATATCTTTCAATACTTGGCAAGAATGCAGGACTGAATTAATTAAGTGAACAAATTGTCTTCTGCAAACTCCCCTCCTCATTCGCTTCTCTTTTATTCCCAATGGGAGGAGCCATTCATCACCCACTTGTGGTTTTACTCCCAAGTCGATCCTTGTTCCTCAGCTGTACCCTTCATCTGGCAAATCTGTGCATGCAGACACTTGGAAAATGCTCCATTTGTCTGCCTCACTGATGTCTGACTCCAAAGGCAACTGTCAGACTGCCCTGGCCCCATCTCTCCCTCCAACACAAAGCACTCATCCAAGCCTTCCACAGACTCCAGGACTGGCCTGTGTTCCTCTGTCCAAATCTGCTACCAACTCCAGTAGCCACTAGTGGGCCACAACAATAGTGCTATTAATGCCAACAAAAATTCAAGTACAAAGAATAAGGAAAATGTTCTTTCCTATTGCCGGAGTAATTTTAATTAGTGTACTAGATGCCAATCCAATTAATATTTATTATAGCTAATGATCAATCACATTCAAAAGGGCAAAAAAAGCATACAAAGCTTCACAGTGTAAGTGATGGTAAATGCAAAACCCCCTAAATATTATTCACTAAATTACTAAACACAGGTGAAACTCGAAAAATTAGAATATCATGCAAACGTTCATTTATTTCAGTAATGTAACTTAAAAGGTGAAACTTAATATATGAGAGATATTCATAACATGCAAGGCAAGATAGTTCAAGCCATGATTTGTCGTAATTGTGATGATTATTGGGTATAACTCATGAAAACCCCAAATCCGCCATCTCAGAAAATTAGAATATTACATGCGATCAATAAAACAAGGATTGTACATAGAACAATATCGGACTTCTGCAAAGTATAAGCATATGTACACAGTACTTCATTTGGGCCTCTTTTGTAGCAATTACTGCCTCAGTGTGGTGTAGAATGGACGCTATCAGCCTGTCGCATTGCTGAGGTGTTATGGAAGACCAGGATGCTTCAATAGCGGCCTTCAGCGCTTCTGCATTGTTCCGTGTCATGTCTCTCATCTTTCTCTTGGCAATGTCCCATAGATTCTCTATGGAGCTCAGGCCAGGCAAGTTTGCTGGCCAATCAAGGACAGTAATCCCATGGCCAATGAAGCAGGTTTTGGTGCTTTGAGCAGTATGCGTATGTGCTAAGTCCTGCTGGAAAATTTAAGTCACCATCCCCATAAAGCTTGTATGTGGATGGAAGAACGGAGTGCTCCAAAATCATCCGGTAGACGGCTGCATTGATCCTGGACTTAATAAAGCACAGTGGACCAACACCAGCAGATGACATGGCTCCCCAAATAAACACAGCCTGTGGAAATGTTACAAGCTTCAAGCATCTTGCAGTGTGTGCCTCTCTGTTCTTCCTCCATACTCCTTGGTTTCCGCAGTCTATATAGATAGAATTCTTAAATTTAAAAAAAAATTGGGAGGGTTAGGTGAAGGCATGCAGCCCTCCCCCAGTGGGTCGACCTCCAGGGAGGCACAGTATGCCATGATTGCCACATCAGAATGAAGTGACAGAGAGAAAGTTTTCTCGATGAGACGACCTCTGTTAAATCAAGATTGCTCCTTTTATTGTATTTCACTTTTCCTGACATGTGGTACAGAATAACCAATTCGCGAACGCCACATACATTAAGCCATCCCCCAACTACCATTCACTCTTGCACCATATAAGGCAATCTCCTTGTGACTTCCCTATAGGTAATTAATGGAAGCTCCATTCTTTGCCTTTTCCTGGATTGTGTGTTTACTGGTGATTGAGAGTAAGGTATATATTTCCTTATATGGAAGTTAGCTATAGGTTTTCTTCATGTTGTATATCAAGTTAATTATTTTCCCCGTGGTCATGGATTCTGCAGGATGCTTACTCAGCCTGGATTTTGCTGCTTTTTATAGAGGAAGAATAAGGTTTTATTCAGCACCCAATTAGGCCAAAATATCACTCTCCAGTAATATTCCATTCCAAATTTCAGTGCCTATAAACCTATGATTACAACAGTTAGGGAAACTTTTTTTCTCTAAAAGAAAACTCAATGGATAATTACTAAGGAAATGGCAGTATTAGTTAAAAATAATGCGATGGGGAAATTTAGGGAAATAAAACAAGCAGCGATAGAAAGCGCTCAGGCAGTAATAGTCTTGGGTTGGAAGGATGTGACAAAATGGACAATGCAAAATTGGTACCGGTACATGGTGGACCACATTCAATTTGAGATTATGGATAAAAGGATGAATTTGGTTAATGAAACTGACTTGCGACAACTGATGGGACGATGGCGAGTAGAATCCGAGACCAAGCTACAAGAAACAAATTGGAATCACTTTATAATATGTAAATATATACTTTGCTCTTGGGTTAAAATGGTTTATACAAGAAACACCCCAATTTGGTGGTGGGGAATGAATGTTTGTCTGGTGGTGGGCACAATGCACAAAACATAAAACACTTGTTTTATGTTGTGTGAGTCTTTATATTGTAAAAAATCAATAAAATGTTTTTAAAAAATCTAAAGGAAAACTCCTTCCAATAAAGTCATGTATTTTTCTATGTTTGTTCATTTGGCTACCCAAATGAACAAAGGCAGGGGGGACAACAGCCATAGAATGTAATAAGCCAGTTGCTAAGATTTCCTTCTAACTCCTTTCACTCTGAGCTTCCTGGTCTTCACATTTGTTGGTAATAGAAGGCCTAGAATTATCAAACAGGCAAACTGTGAAAGCCTTTGGCTGAATACAAGGTTGTTCTATGCTGATTTAGGAAGACAATTTGATTGCCTGCTTTTAGTCAGCATACAATAGCATAAGCCTCTGGGGATGGCATTTGCGCTAAAACTATATTTTAAAGCCATTTTAACAAACTATTAAAAAGGCATTAACTTCATGGAGAATAGGTTTTATCGTCTGAAGGAATGAAGCTGCCCAGGCATCTTGTGTTTACTCTAAGTTACAAAATTGTTGTTTTCCATTTAGAAAAGGAGTTAGTTGGTGTTTAGAGATTCTTCTTAATTGGTGGTTTAAAACATGATTAAAACTGCAATGGATCAGTTCACAAAACTCATTCCTGAAGAAGGAAAGGAAACCAAATGACCTTTTGATTACCTAAAAGGATTGAAATATAGCCTAGGTGAAACTTGTAAATGGAGGGGCTGATAGAAATCAAAAGATGAAATTAGAATGGAAGGTCCAGACTCCGTGAATAAAAAAAGCTGAATTGATAATGGAAAAGCCAAAGGCTGCATTGGAAAGTAATGAATAATGAAGGGGTTCTCTCTTTCTATCTCTCTCCCCCCTCTATCTATCTATCTATCTATCTATCTATCTATCTATCTATCTATCTATCTATCTATCATGAGCATATTTTTCAATTAATATTTGATTGATTGATTGATTGATTTAGACTGTTATCTGAACTTGATTACTTTATACAGCAGGGGTCCCCAGATCCCAGTCTACTATTCAGTACCTGGCCGTGGTATTGGGAATTGGGCTATGCAAGCAGTAGGCAAGCATGTAAGCATGCGAAACTGAATTGGAGTAAGCAGTGTACACATGAAACCATCCCCTTTCCCACTACCACCCCCACCACCATTGCTGCTAGTGCCAGTCCACAGAGACAGAAAGGTTGGAGACTGATGATATACTGTATATTAAAAAAAATGTTTTAGAAAATTGTTGCCAGAGAGTTGTTTATCCAGCAAGTAGGATAGGGCCTTTTCCTTCTTTTCTCCTGGAAATTGCATTTAAATTCTACATCTGGTTCTTCAGGGTTCATTAATGCGAATAGTAGTTAAAACTACGGTCATAATTTAGATTTTATGTTCAGCATATTGTATATTAATTTTATCAGCCATGTTGAGTATTCAGATGGCACAGAAATATAGGAAAAGAAAACTTTAGTTCATTTTGTCATCGCCCCAACATGTTTATAACTTTTATGCTCACAGAATTTTGTCTTTCAGGTTGACTTTCATCAAAAGCAAGCAAATTTTAACCTCTTCAATTTATTCTAATGCTAATAAGTCATTGCATATGCTGAAGTCTGATTACTTCTTATTGAATGGCTCTTTTTCAAAGTATAGCAGATTAGCATTTGGGAAAATATAGATAGCATTTATTAAAGTAAATACAATAATTGAACGTGGGAAAATACTGTAAAAGCTGCAGAGTAGAAACAGGTCAGCTTATTTGTTCATTTAGCAGATGGGTTTGATATATTCAGTAAACACAGAAATATCTCAAAAGTATTGAACTGTGGAAAAGACACATACACTAATTATCAATGTATTTGCGCATTAAATCTCACAGCATGATGCACTCTCTAACTATAAATAGTGATTCTCAAAAGAAAATTAGAAGTATGGTAGATAAATTCAAATGATCGTAGAGTATTTATATCTTTGTTTTAATTTACTAGCAGTTTTGTTCAATTTAAGGGCGATTTTAGCTGTTTTAATGTAAACTTTACTGCTTGCTATTCATATATTCATGAACTTTTTGAAAATGAAAATAAAACTACTGGCATTAAATTAATTATCTGTTGAATAAAAGAATTAGGCCTAATGTGTATATTACATAGATAGTAACAACACAGAAACAAATAAGAAGGAAAAGTTGGTCATTTAAATTCCAATTCCTCTTTCAGCTACAATTCAACAAAAGGGAAATATAGTAGCATTGTCTCCATTTATGAGGTGCATTTACTCAAGAAGAACCAATGATTTTCATATAAATAGGTTATAACTGTAACTGAATCCTAATCTTAGGTAATTAGGAGGCATGAAAAGTTATATTGTAAATGTTTTGATATTTCAAAAAGAAAAGAGAAATTCCCATTTCACGTGCCACCAAGGCAGCAAATGATAGGAAAGGTTTGATATACCCACTGCATCATTTGTGGAAACAGTATTACTGCAAATAATCTCCTTAGCAACTTCCAAGGATTCTGCTTTTCCTGAAACCAATTTTGGTCTGAAGTTTTATATTAGTTTATTGTGAGTCATATATATCTGACTCTGCAGTATGCAGTCTGTAGAATGTGTATTAAAATAGAAAATTACCTGTTCACATGTTTGTTCTAATATTAGAGGTGACAAAAACGATTTTTCCACCCCTTCTGGAGCAGTTTCTGAGCAAAGTTACTTTTACATTTCTACCTTGTGGGAAATTGATATTTGTATTAAACTCTGAATATTCTGAATAGAAAATGGCATTGTCAACCAGTGACATTGCTCACACGACAGTCTCCAAGAGGATGGGACAGAATACAGATTCACCAAAGAATCTCCAACAAAGCACTAATTAAATTATAGTCAAAGTTATGAATGTGTATTTATGTAAGTCTGCAAAGTGCGGCATTTACAATAGATCATATTACACCTCATAGAACAAGATGCTGCCTCTCATGTTCTTTGATGGCTTGCCTTGGAATATCTTTACCAAAAGCAGCAAGTGGAGAAAAAGAACCAAAGACCGATGAATAACTACTGATCTTTGTGATTCCTCAATGGCATTTTCATTAATCCACTGTTGCCAGTGATTTTTTTTTTCTGTCTCATGCTGGGAAAGAAATAATTAGCAGCCCCATGCCTAAAGGGAAAGGGTGTCCTCATGTCTCAGGCAATTGCCTGCTTATTGCTTCCACTACAACAGGGAATATGTTACTCTTTTTCATCTTTCTTTGACTTGGCTATCTCTTGTAGGCATCAGCAGGATAGGGCAGTGATGGTGAACCATTTTATCATTGGGTGCTGAAAGTGCGTGCACACATGCTATTGCACACATTCGAGTGCCCACACCCATAATTCAATGCTGCCATACTCCCCATGCATGTCCAAAAAATTCTCCCCTCTCCCCCATTTCCCCACTTTATATGGGCCTGGTAGGTCCATTTTCTGCCCTCCCTAGGCTCTAGAGTCTTCCCTAGAGACTGGATGTTCTGTCGGGCTCTCTGGTAGAATCTTCCCAAAAATTCACAGGTACAAATTTCAGACACACACATGTTTGAAAATTCAAAACAATTTTTTAAATATTCTTTATAATGAAAATTCACTTAAACTAAGCCCTCTTTTGGTATAGCAAAGAGCACTTGTCTCCAAACAAACTGGTAATTTGTACAAGTCCCTTATCAGTTCTGTGATACTTAGCTTGCAGCTGTGAGGCAATTCACAGTCCTTCTTCTTTCACAAAGTGAAACACACTTTGCCCTGGTTTTGTTTCAAAGCGGGGAAAAATCAGCACACAAAAGGTCAAAGTCAGTAAAGCAGTCACGAAACACAAGGATCAGATAATCCTCCACAATGGCCAAACCCACAGGCTGCTATTTATAGCAGCCTCACTAATTACCACAGCCCCACCCAACCACAGGTGGCCTCATTTTCTTTGATAATAATCTCTCAGTTGTTGTTGCCTATGCATCACTCTCCACATACGTCGCTGTATCATTAACTCTTGTTCTGAATCCAAGGAGGAGCTAGATAATTGATCTCCTTCTGAGCTGTCTGCCACACTCTCCTCCTCCCTGTCACTCATGTCTTCTTGGTCAGAGGAGCCTTCATTAGCAGATTCCACCGGCGGCAAAACAGGCCTGCAGCATGTGGATGTCTCCCCCACATCCACAGTCCTTGGGGCAGGAGCAGGGCCAGAGCTAACCACAACACTGGGGAGGGCAAAAAGGGCCTCTTCCAACCCCCGGAAGCCCTCCAGAGGCCGAAAATATCCTCCTAGAGTCTCCACATGAGCCAAAAATCAGCTGACCAGTGCACACATATATGTTGGAGCTGAACTCGGGCAATGGCTCATGTGCCAGCAGATATGGCTCTGTGTGCCACCTGTGGCACCAGTGCCATAGGTTTGCTATCCCTGGGATAGGGCGATAATGCCGGAAAACTGCAGTGTAGGATATTGAAATTTGTTTACAGAGTAGGCCTGTACCAAGTTACATACATTGACTTTGACAAAGAGATCACTAGGGTGGCAATGTGTTTCTCTGTGTCAAAGCAAATCAGCAATGAGATTTGCCTCCAAGAAGCAATTTGTATCATCTCAATTTAAATCATCTATGGAGGAAATGCTGAAGGAGAAGCTCTTGCTCCTCCTGTGTTCAAAATCCTTCCAGCATTGGGTCATGCTGATAAATTCTTGGCTTCTTTTTCTTACAACTAGATTAACAATATTTCATTGAAAATTGGTTGATATTTTTTTTTTTTTAAAAAAAAGGGACTCCTAGTAAGTTTTGGAACAGTGCAGCAAAATCTGGTTTTAATGGACTAATCTGGGGAAGGAAAGGATCATTATTTACATATCTCCATTAAATGTGAAGATGTGTCACTCTGGTGATTTGCTTCATTTGCATAATGATATAATTATGCAAATGAAGGAACATCGAAATGTGACAGGGTGTGATGATGTTCTTACTCAAATGATTTAAATTATGTAATTATATAATGACACAAATGCATGTCAGTTCTTTTACAATAATTTTATTAAAAATTACTATTAAAATGTATAAACTAATACAAACTAAAAAAATAGGAAGTTCAGGAAACAGAGTATAAATAAAAATTGAGCAGAAAGAATATAGTATGTATGTGTATGTATGTGTGCGTATGTATGTATATACACACACACACATTCATACACACACACACACACATACTGTACTTTGTCTTTTATCTCAGGGATAAACTATTTTAGCAATTTATCTCTTTCATTTTAAATACAGTGGATGATCTCTTCTTTCCAAATCTCATCTCTTATCCAACTTTTACAGCTTCATCATTCAATCCTGATCAACAAAAAGTCCATTAAGTTTTGCTAGAGCTAACAATGTAACTATTTTTATGAAATAAAACAACTTTATACTCTGTATAAGTACAACTTTTTTTTACTTTTAACAATTTTATTCTCTATTACACTTAATAGTGGTGGATTCCTGTCGGTACACCCTGGAGCTCCATTCCGGTAGTGCCCCGCAGATTGTGCAATTTTCATGTGACTAATCTGGTGCTGTCTTTGCTCATCCATTGCAAGGTGTCATCTCATTTTTTTTTTAAATGGCTTTTTTTGCTTCCTGGAGAAGAAGCAAAATCTCTCAAGGGGATGCTTGTTTGCGTGTGATTTTATTATTTGTTTGTTTGTTTGTTTCTTTGTTTGTTTACTTATTTATTTAATTAATTAATTGGATTTATATGCCACCCATCTCCAAGGACTCGTGGCAGTTTACAACATATAAAAACAATGCAACATCCTAATCCAATTAAATTAAAAACAGTTAATATAAAACCCCATTTGTTGGCCAGGGGGCTAGGGTCTAATGGCCCCAAGCCTGGGAGCATAAATGAGCCTTGAGACTCTTGTGGAAAGTGAGGAGGATGGGGACAGTGTGGATTTCTGGGGGGAGCTGATTCCAGAGGGCCAGAGTCCCCACAGAGAAGGCTCTTCCCCTAGGCCCCACAAAGCGACATTGTCTAGTTGATGGGACCTGGAGAAGGCCAACTCTGTGGGACCTAACTGGTTGCTGGGACTCATGCAGAAGAAGGCAGTCCCACAAGTAATCTGGTCCGATACCATACAGGGCTTTATAGGTCATAACCAGCACTTTGAATTGTGTCCAGAAACCAATCATCAACCAGTGCAGTCCATGGAGTGGAGAAACATGGGCATTTCTGGGAAAGCCCATGACTGCTCACGCATCTACGTTTTGCATGATTTGCAGTTTCAAAACATTCTTCAAAGGTAGCCCCATGTAGAGAGTATTGCAGTAGTCAAACCTCAAGGTGATAAGGGCATGAGTGACTGTGAATAAAGACTCCCTGTCCAAATATGTCCGCAACTGGTGCACCAGGCAAACCTGAGCAAACGTCCCCTCGCCAGAGCTGAAAGATAATGTTCCAAAGTCAGGTGTGGATCAAGGAGGATGCCCAAGTTGCACACTCTCTCTGAGGGGGTCAAAAGTCCCCCAAAGTAATGGACAGACAGATGGAAGTGTTCTTGGGAGGCAGAACCCACAGTGACTCCATCTTGTCTGGGTTGATTCTGAGCCTATTAACACCCATCCAGACCCTAACAGCCTCCAGACACTGGCACATTATTTTCCCAGCTTCACTGAGTGGACACGGGATGGAGATGTATAGCTGAGTATCATCAGCCTACTAATGGTAACTCACCCTGTGCCCTCGGATGATCTCACCCAGTGGTTTCATGTAGTATTAAACAGCAGGGGGGAGAGGACTGACCCCTCAGGAACCCCACAAGGCAGGGACCTAGGAGTTGACATCTTACCCCCTGCCAACACTGACTGCGACCAACTGGAGACATAGGAGGTGAACCACCATAGAACCACCACTCCTAGCCCCTCCAGCCAGTAAAGAAGAATACCATGGTTGATGGTATTGAAAGCCGCTGAGAGGTCAAGGAGCACCAGGATAGAGGATAAATCCCTATCTCGGCCCTGCCAGATATCATCCGTCAGTGCAACCAAAGCAGTTTCCCTGCTGGAGCTGGGCCTGAATCCTAACTGTTGAGGGCCCAGATAATCAGTTTCATCCAAGGACCATTGGAGTTGGAGCAACAGCAACCTCTCATCAACTTTCCCTATAAAGAGAAGGTTGGACATGGACGATAGTTATTAAATACATTTTGGTGATATTTTGCTTCCACACATGCACGGAAACAAAAATTCGCTGAAAGCACAAGCGTCCCCTTATGAGATTTCAGTGCTTTTTTTGCTTCTGGTGCATTCGCTGAAGCAAAATCACGTGAGTGTAGCAAGCATTCACAAGTGTGAATCATCATGATGTACACACAGTGCATCAGTAGTAAGCGCAACTCGCCCCTGCCCCTCAACTAATATCCTAGAAACAGAGCTCACTCTTTTGAAGTTCCTCACGAAAGAAACAACTGTTTAGAGCACTTGTGGATTATCTCAAGTGCTCTCCTTGTCTAGGGAGGAATTCAGAAGGCTGGCCTATTCGACAGCAATTCATTCTGGTATAATAGTTAAAATATAATCTAAAAATGGCAACATTTTCAGTTCATTATTTCTTCTCTGAAAGTCTGAGATTCCGTATAGTCTGGATCATGTTTAACTACATTATGCATTCTCTTACCAAATTCAAAGCACAGTGTAGTAGAAAATTTCATTCATAAAAAACAGGTATGGTTGTTTTGATAGCAAGTATTTATTTATTTATTTATTTATTTATTTATTTATTTATTTATTTATTTATTTATTTATTTATTTATTTATTTATTTATTTATTTATTTGATTGCTAATTTTATTATGTAATATATGTTTACGGATGGAGCAGGCAAGTCAAAATGACCAAAGTCCTTTGTCTTCTTATTGACAGGTTGGAGGGCTACAGTATTGGCTGCCATCTTGCTCCCATCCGTCATCCCTACCTAAAACAGTTATGAACAGAACTATATATTTGTTTATTTCCGTTCTAAATCCAGTTGAAATTATTTCTGCTAAAACAGAATTTCCAAGCCTGGTCAGTTCCTGGTGTATAGAAAAATTAAAGTAAAATGAGGCCATGATGTCTGGGAATTTTAGTAGCTGAAATGTACCTGTCTAGGGGTTGCTTGGGTTCAGAAATGCTGTCATAATTTAATCACAGCACTAACTTTATTATCGATTCTGACCATGCATGAACAAGAATTTGTGTTACCTGTCAATTCATTCACCTTTCTCTACTGGATTTCTTTAAGTAGACTAGAGATGTTACAGCTCCCTTCTTAACCAGGGGGGAGTTGGGGAGCCCTTGCAGAGTAGTGCCGAGGATTTTAACACGTTTTTTGCTGATAAAGTTGCTCAGATCCGGGCTGATCTCGACTCCAATTGGGAAACAGAGTCGACTGACAACGAGTCAGTTGAGGTGACTGGGGCACGTACTTGTCCACCTGTCTGGGAAGAGTTTGATCTGGTGACACCTGATGAAGTGGACAAGGCCATTGGAGCTGTGAGTTCTGCCACCTGTTTACTGGATCCGTGTCCCTCCTGGTTGGTCTCGGCCAGCAGGGAGGTGACACGGAGCTGGGTCCAGGAGATTACCAACGCTTCCTTGGGGAGGGGAGTTTTTCCAACACTCTATAAAGAAGCGCTCGTGCGCCCCCTCCTCAAGAAGCCTTCCCTGGACCCAGCTGTAATAACTATCGTCCAGTCTCCAACCTTCCCTTTATGGGGAAGGTTGTTGAGAAGGTGGTGGCACTCCAGCTCCAACGGTCCTTGGAAGAAGCAGATTATCTAGGTCCCCAGCAGTCGGGTTTCAGGCCCAGTTACAGCACGGAAACTGCTTTGGTCGCGTTGATGGATGATCTCTGGCGGGCCCGGGACAGGGGTTTATCCTCTGTCATGGTGCTCCTTGACCTCTCAGCGGCTTTCGATACCATCGACCATGGTATCCTTCTGCACCAGCTGGAGGGGTTGGGAGTGGGAGGCACTGTTCTCCAGTGGTTCTCCTCCTACCTCTCTGGCCGGTCGCAGTCGGTGTTAGTGGGGGATCAGAGGTCGGCTCCGAGGTCTCTCCCTTGTGGGGTGCCTCAGGGGTCGGTCCTCTCCCCCCTGCTATTTAATATCTACATGAAACCGCTGGGTGAGATCATCCAAGGAAATGGGGTGAGGTATCATCAATACGTTGATGATACCCAGCTTTACATCTCCACCCCATGTCCAGTCAACAAAGCAGTGGAAGTGATGTGCCTGGAGGCTGTTGGGGCCTGGATGGGTGTCAACAGACTCAAACTCAACCCGGATAAGACGGAGTGGCTGTGGGTTTTGCCTCCCAAGGACAATCCCATCTGTCCATCCATTACCCTGGGGGGGAATTATTGACCCCCTCAGAGAGGGTCCGCAACTTGGGCATCCTCCTCGATCCATAGCTCACATTAGAGAACCATCTTTCAGCTGTGGCGAGGGGGGCGTTTGCCCAGGTTCGCCTGGTGCACCAGTTGCGGCCCTATCTGGACCGGGACTCATTGCTCACAGTCACTCATGACCTCATCACCTCGAGGTTCGACTACTGTAATGCTCTCTACATGGGGCTACCTTTGAAAAGTGTTCGGAAACTTCAGATCGTGCAGAATGCAGCTGCGAGAGCAGTCATGGGCTTACCTAGGTATGCCCATGTTTCACCATCACTCCGCAGTCTGCACTGGCTGCTGATCAATTTCCGGTCACAATTCAAAGTGTTGGTTATGACCTTTAAAGCCCTTCATGGCACTGGACCAGAATATCTCCGAGACCGCCTCCTGCCGCACGAATCCCAGCGACCGATTATGTCCCACAGAGTGGGCCTTCTCCGGGTCCCGTCAACTAAACAATGTCGGTTGGCGGGCCCCAGGGGAAGAGCCTTCTCTGTGGCGGCACCGGCTCTCTGGAATCAACTCCCCCCAGAGATTAGAACTGCCCCTACTCTTCCTGCCTTCCGTAAACTCCTTAAAACCCACCTTTGCCGTCAGGCATGGGGGAATTGAAACACCTCCCCCGGGCATGTTCAATTTATACATGGTATGCTTGTGTGTTTGTCTGTTAGTATATGGGGTTCTTTTAAATCTTTAAACATTTTAAAGTTATTTGGATTATTTATGATTTGTTCTATCTTGTTGTGAGCCGCCCCGAGTCTTTGGAGAGGGGCGGCATACAAATCTAAATAATAAATAAATAAATAAATAAATAAGCTACAGAAGTCTTGCTATCTTAAAATATATGATCAAAGTCCTACATAAGAGTCCCACATAGTTTAAAAAGAGACCATACTAGCCACAAACAATGTGGTAATTTAATTCAAGCTTATTACACAAGAGAAGGTTCAGGACTATAGCTCATTGAATCACATAAGGATCAATGTACGTGAAAGGGATTATTTTATAGCTTCATCTCAGAAACCAGGTTGTTTAACTATAGTAGTAAAACTATACTAATAAGAAAATGTTATGATTCTGTAATTGACGAATGTAGCCGCCTATTCTGCACCTAAACTCGCACGCTGGAGCCAATGTCATAAAGCTATTAAAACTTTACTAAGTTTACTACCATGCCTAAATTGTTTGTTTGTTTGTTTGTTTGTTTGTTTGTTTGACTTCTATGCTGCCCAATACCGAAGGACTCGGGGCGGTTTACAATATTATAAAAAAGTACAGTTAACAATAAAAAGAAGTCAGGTGTAAATTAAAACAATAACCCCAGTTAAAACCCACAACTCAGCAATCCAATCAAAACATATATATCATTCAATACAAATTGGACATGAAAGATGTACAATTCATGGTCCCCATGCCTGCCAGCAAAGCCAGATCTTCGCAGCCTTTTTGTAAGGCCAGCAGAATGGGAGCAAAATGGACATTGGGGAGGAGTTTGTTCCACAGAACTGGGGCGGCCACAGAGAAGGCTCTCCTTGGCCCCACCAACCTGCATTGCGTAGTCGAGGAGACCTGGAGAAGGCCAACTCTGTGCAATCTTATTGGTTGCTGGGAGGTATACGGCAGGAGATGGTTCTGTAAATAGTCTGGCCCTAAGAAATGTATGGCTTTAGTCCACAATAAAGTGTGGAAGTTCCAAAGACAATTTGAAATCTTTTATCAGTAAATAAAGAAAAGGAAATAAAAGTCATTTTTGTCAAATAAATCATAAATAGTCATAATAAAAGATCAAGACTGCTATGAAGTTCCAGATATCTCCATAGGGTTTCTTCTGCAGCACCCTGGCAGTCATTCCAGGAACTGTCCCATAAGAATTTTCTTCTTTCAGTGACCTCTCTTAAGACTCAATCGTACAATTCCATGTAAAACTTGTATTATACTGTTGGATTATTTTTTTAAAAAGTACACATTATTGATTCAGGAGACCATAGCAATTCATATGCATCTAACCATGCATGGGTATAAATTGACAGAAATGATATCTTTAAAAAAATAATGCAGCTACATAATTTGCATTCTTTGCTTCATGGTTTCGCCACACAAATAACATATAGATCAGCATGAAAAACCCATTCATTTTATGTGGACGTTGACACAGTAAAGAGTATTAAACCAAGGTATCACTGCATATTTAAAAATCATGCAGGTATGTTTCAAACAAGGGTGGCATTGTTCTTCTATTTCACTGGAATATCTGTTCTTTAGGGCACCAGCTGCATTATAATAAGTTAGCATAAAAGGTGTGTGTGTGTGGTTGTCTCTCTATGTGTATTTCATGAAAGCTATTATTTTTATTCATATACCAAGCTACAGAATTTCAGTTGGTAATTTAATGATATAATTATCAGCTTTTTAAACAGATAATGCACTTCTAGGATTTCATTATTTTGACCACAGGTCTGTTATGTAGAGAATATATTGTTGAGGTCTGTTATGTAGAGAATACATTGTTGACCCTCTCTTTTATCTCACTTATGAATGTCTATTGTTCAATCCTATCATTCAGTTCACTTTCACCAGAAAGCTTAATGCAATGTCAACTTAATTTCCATTAGACTTTATTCCAAACAGCCAATTTGAGATGAGACTGTCAGAGGTTACTATTATGCATATCTAATATCACACTAACAGTTGAAAGATACTCTGTTGGCTAAAGTATGTGCAGCATGATCTAAATGAAATCTTGTTCTTTTCAGGAGCTCTGGGCAGCATTCCTACCATATATGCTTTGTGACTCTAAAAGTGGTTATTATCTGAGATTGCTTCATGCTGCTTCATTAGAACTCTTTTGTCTGTATTCGGTCTAATATTTTCTCTTATTCTGCAGCTGAAATACATATTGTAAGTCACTACTTCCTACTGTATAAGAATAGTCATGTCTGAATTGACTTCAGAATTTGAGACAATGGTCTCACCTGCCTAGAGAAGTTTGGGATAAAGTATGGAATCATGATAAAACATGAGTGAGTAAACAAGCAGTATAGAAGTCCATAGGTTCTAGATATCTAGAAATCATTCTTTTGCTGTCCGAAAAGTAGAAGAATGTGTCCAAGCAGACAATTTCTGTGCATTTTTAAATTAATAATAACTGTCAATCATATGAACAAAACAAAATTAAATTAATGTGATAATACAAATTTGTCAACATCCCCAATAGATAAATTAAATTGTTTTTCTACCTTTTATTATCTACTTTTTAGACCTGAAGACATTTACTTTGGTCTACAGTGTGCTCCCATTATTGCCCTAACGTTGGGAAGTTATTCCTTCAGGAAACAGATAATAGTGTGGCTTATCAGAGTATATGAATTGCAAGATTTAATCTAAATTTTCAATTTAATATCAAAATTCTATTTGGTAAAAAAAGGGCATGTGTGTGTCCATTAAATTTTCCAATTAACCTGAAGGCAGTTTGAATAGATGATTTATTGATTCAGTTTTGAATCAGTGTTTAGAATTTAATATACAATGCCCCGGCTATGTGCAACTGAAGGAAGTATTTATATAAGAATGCTAGAATGGAGAAAAAATATTACCAAGTATCCAAGATAAAATCTCCATTGAGACTACAAATCAATTTGCCAATTGCTGAACCTGATTCAATCTTCTTTACCAATTCTTCCAGGAAGACATTGGTAAGGAAGAAATTTCTCCAACATCTTTGATTTGTATTCCCCTAGCAAAAGAAATAAGTAGTCAATTAGGGTTAAGCAGCCTACTTGAAATTTGTGGAGGTTGCTGCGATAAGCATAACCATTCATAAGAAGACAAAATTATGATTTTGTTGCCCCTTTGCTTCTCTGGTCTTAAAGTTGCTGGCTTATTTCTTTTCTTCCTCCTTTCTTCCTCATTCCTTTACAGATAGGTACATTTGATGTTTTTGTCTATTTGTCTGTCTGTCTGTCTGTCTGTCTGTCTGTCTGTCTGTCTAAAGAGATTTAGAGATGATTCTGGAAATAGGAATCAACAAACTATTAAGGTCATAAGAGATGGGTTCATAAAAGACAGCTTGACAAATGAGGAAAGTGAGAAATAAGCTAAAAATTATCCTACCTTTATTTATTTATTTATTTTATTTATTTATTGGATTTGTATGCCGCCCCTCTCCGTAGACTCGGGGCGGCTAACAACAATAATAAAAACAGCATGTAAATCCAATACTACAACAACAACTAAAAAACCCTTATTTTAAAACCAATCATACCTACAAACAAACATACCATGCATAAATTGTAAAGGCCTAGGGGAAAAGAGTATCTCAGTTCCCCCATGCCTGACGGCAGAGGTGGGTTTTAAGGAGCTTACGAAAGGCGAGGAGGGTGGGGGCAATTCTAATCTCCGGGGGGAGATGGTTCCAGAGGGTCGGGGCCGCCACAGAGAAGGCTCTTCCCCTGGGCCCCGCCAAACGACATTGTTTAGTTGATGGGACCTGGAGAAGGCCCACTCTGTGAGACCTAACTGGTCGCTGGGATTCGTGCAGCACAAAGTGTCCCTGAGATAATCTGGTCCGGTGCCATGGAGGGCTTTATAGGTCATAACCAACACTTAGAATTGTGACTGGATTTTCTTTTGTTTAAGATGAGGCAGACAGAATTTTGGACAGTTTTGTTCCTTGTGCATTCCAAATATAGTAGGAGGCTGCTTCAACTTGTTATTTCTATTTTACGATAAATGCTTTCTTTCTTTGTTTTGTTGTAGGTTTATGAAAAAAATAATAATGTTAGGTAGGCAGAGTACCTGGAATTAAATTAAGAGAATAATTCTCTAGTATCTAAAGGCATCATCTTGTTTACCTTTAAACAACTTTGAAAAGGAGAAGGTAATAGCTTGATAATAACATGGGGTGACAAAACTGGGATCATTTAAAAATAGTTCTAATGTTTGGCGGTTATTTTTAAAAGAGTCCTGGCCTTTGCAAATCTACTGTCTTGTCAATTTTTCACTTGTTTTCTTGCTGTGCCTCCTATTTAGATTTAGGAAATCAACATCTCCATAAAGCAAAATCTGTTTTGCCTGTAAGCAATAGTTATAGTGTATACTAATTTATAATGTGAAATTATCAGTAGATTTAATCAACAACACCATCAAAGTAAACAATAAAAACCCACATGGGGTAGAGATGACCAGCTCATAAATCTGGTTGTGACAAATTTGAAGAATTTGTCTCATCTAAAATACTATGGGATTTCATTCTATTAGAGAGGCCAAACTATTTTCACGGGGGTATACAGCAATAGCACTTAAACACAGTACTTTTACAGCCCTTTCTAAGTGATTTACAGAGTCAGCATATTGACCCCAACAATCTGGCTCCCCATTTTACCAACCTCAGAAGGATGGAAGGCTGAGTCAACCTTGAGCTTGCTGAGATTCAATCTGCCAAATTGCAGGCATTGAACAGTCAGTAGAAATAACTTACAGTACTGCATTCTAACCACTGCGCTACTACAGCTCTATTATTAAACTAAGTCTAGCCTGCTTGCATACTTGGATCTAACTCAGAATGCAACTGACTAGAAATGGATGCATAACATAAAGTGGTGAATTCCAATATTTCTTCTGAATATAATGGTAATGAGTTGGAAAAGAAGGTATTCATCCAATGGAAAGAAATACTCCCTTGAACTCTATGTATTTACATAAAAAATAAAAAGTGTGACAGGGGTGAAATCCAGCAGGTTGTGACAGATTCTGGAGAACTGGTAGCAGAAATTTGGAGTAGTTCAGAGAACCTGAAGCTGAAATTTTGAGTTCAGGGAACTGGCAAATACCATCTCTGGCTGGCCACACAATGGGGTGGAGATGGAGATTTTGCAGTATCCTTCTACTGCCACACCTGCCAAGCCATGCCACACCTGCAGAACAGGTAGTAAAAGATGGATTTCATCACTGGAGTATGATCATTTCCCTACAATCTGTTTATGGAGATTCTTCATTATCTGGGACATGATCGTTCAAAAGGTGCTTTTTCAAGAGGCAACTGGATTTTCTCACTGAAATAGTTTCTAGGTTCAGAAGCAAAATATTTTTGCAGGAGAGGCGGAGTGACGACACGGACACAAGAGCTGGATTTAAAACTGGGTCATTTTATCAACATAAATTTGCATAATTTATTTAATTAAATTAGCATAATTAGCATAATTAACTATGACCCTGACAAGGACCCGCAGGGTCAAACAATTGCTTCCGGGGCGGAAAATGACGTATAATAAACTTCCGGGGCAACTTATGGGTGTAGCTCCATGCTAATCCAGGTGAGGGACCACTCCCTCACCTGAGACCTTGCCATGCACTTGCATGTGGAAGGTCCCGCCGGCTAACCCCTAGAAGGGGAATTAAATGGGTGGGACCCAAAGACAGGTTCCCCCCAACTGCTCAGGTCGTCAAAACCACAAGCCTTTGGAGAGAACCTGTCAATCATCCCCAGAGATGCCCAACGGAGAACACGCAGTTGCTAAACCCCCACCGAGTTTTCCGCCCCTAACCTGCCTACCCAAATGACCAAATGTAAGCCAATTAACCTAACAGGTACAAGCACCCCCTAACCGCTTATCCGTCTCCACAGTGTGGAATAGGCGAAAAAACGGTCATGGCTAAGAGGCCAGACTGCCAAAAATTCCTATTCGGCCCCATAGGGCGACCCAGAATAGCACACTGCAAAATAGGGAGGGCGGGCGGGTGTCTGCTGTCGATGAAGAGTCCGGGCGAAAAGGCTGAGCTCCGGGCCTGCCCGCCCTTTTATAGGGCTGGCAGGCCCCGCCCGGACATGTCATCGATCAGGCCACTCTGGCCTGATTATCGGCTGAGATCTCGTGAAATCTCGCGAGATTTTGGCCGAAAACAAGATGGCGGCTATGCCATGTGACTCGTGTCTTCCCGAGCCTCCAGCAAAAGGCGCCAGTGAGTAAAGACCACAGGCGCTATTTTAAAAAAACAAAGTCCAGTTGCTTCTTGAAAAAGCACCTTTGGGATTTCTCTACAACCCTTCAAATTTGGGGTATAAACAAATTCTAAAGTGCATTTAATTACATGACTGGTCTTGTGGATGTAGAGAATTATAGGACTGTGAATTCTCTGTTTCAAGATACTGGAACACATAACATCAGTCCAGGAAAGAAGGTCAAGACATAAGTCCACAAGAGTAAATTTCCCTAAAAATTCAGCAGTAGTGTCCAATATAGATCTGGAGTGGCAGATTGGCCTGATATATATTTCAAAATTTACAAAGAAAACAGTGTAAAAAGTTCATATTACTGTTGATAAATATTAGCAATTTATGCACATTATAGTAATCACCAGTTCAAAATAAACATGTCCATCTTCAAAATGCTTGCTTTCTAGGCCATATTAATGTGGAGACTGCAAAATATAAATCAGATCCTTTAGAGCAGGGGTAGGGAACGTTGGCTCTTCTATGACTTGTGGACTTCAACTCCCAGGATTCCTGAGCCAATCATTCTAGTTCAGAGAATTCTGGGAGTTGAGCCAATCATTCTAGTTCAGAGAATTGTGGACTTCAACTCCCAGGATTCCTGAGCCAATCATTCTAGTTCAGAGAATTCTGGGAGTTGAGCCAATCATTCTAGTTCAGAGAATTGTGGATTTCAACTCCCAGGATTCCTGAGCCAATCATTCTAGTTCAGAGAATTCTGGGAGTTGAAGTCCACAAGTCATAGAAGAGCCAACGTTCCCTACCCCTGCTTTAGAGTGATGTCAACTAGAAATAAAAATCAATTAGATACTCACCAGGGGTTTTTTCAGGGACCTAGAGGGAACGGCTGTTCACCATTTCAGAGTGTGTCTGTTAAGAATTATACGATACTGCCTTTATTTCCCTCTGTTCTTCATTAGTTTCACCAGTATTGCAACACCACTTATGTCAACCAAATCAGATTTGCCTCAGGAAATATTTTTCTTCTCAAACTCAAACAGAAATTTGTTGCAATTTTTCAGCAACATTCAATTCTTCTATAGATGCTGTGCCTTGGCAGTTCCTGAAGAATTTGAAGAGTGAAGTGATGACTGAAGTGATGCATCAGTCAGCTCTGAAAGCCCAATACCAAGTGCCCACCAATGCAGCGAAGGGACAAAAGCTGCAAGCAGTGGACCAATTTACATACCTTGGCATCAAGGTAAACTGAAGAATCGTCGAGGCAAGTTCTTCATTTGGCAGACTACTGATCAAGACATAAGTCCACAAGAGTAAATTTCCCTAAAAATTCAGACTACTGATCAATATGTGGAACTGCTACAAAGCTCAAAGTCTATCAAACAGGAGTGCTAACTACATTAATGTGTGCCGTTGAGACTTGGACTGTGTGCAGGAAGCACACTAGGCAATTGTGCCACTTCCACATGATCTGCCTCCTCAAACTTTTGAGAATCTGGTGGCAGGACAAGGTGTCAGACACAGAAGTCTTCTCCAGAGCAGGCCTGCCATCAGTTCACACTCACTGATGAAAGCCCAGATATGTTCAGCGGGCCAGGTTGCAAGTATGCCATACCACCACATCCCTAAACAGCTCCTCTATGGTGAGCTGTCTCAAGGAAAGCAACCTCACAGGGCACAAAGCAAGCAATGAAAGGCACGTTGAAAGCCTCTTTCAAGTCCTTGGATATTGAGATCATCTCCTGGGAAACCCAGACACAAGATTAATCGGCACATTGATCCAACAAGACTGACAGACATTGGAAGACAGAAGAATAACCATAGCACAAGAGAAGTGAGCACTTCACAAAGCAATGGTGCAACAATAGTGCCCACATGTCTCCTTATAGGCCTTACATGTGCCCACATGTCTCCATATAGGCCTTACCAGTCATTTGCGGACACACCCTAGACATCTAACACAATCTGTTAGATGTCAAGGTCTCTTCGAACATAATGGGCGGGCATCATCAGAGGCTTGGTACTTCCAGAAGAATCCTGAGTTGCTCCAGCAGCTGGAAACTTCCAGTGAAATAAAGTTGGTAGAATTTTAGTTTTTATTTTGTTGTCATCTTCAAAATGTATGGCTCTGTTTTTCAAAAGCACGTAGGACTTTCAAATGTCAAAGTCATAATGACTTTCTAGGTTTATCAGGGTATGTAACCAATGCCCCTTTTATCAAATGACAAACCTTTATTCTTGCAAAATACTTGCTACACATTCCTATAGTAGTTACTCTATGGTAGCCTTGCTTGCAGAACATGCTTTTCATACTTTTATTACAGAGGATGTGTCAGTAACTACGAATTTGACACAGAAGTTTATTTGCCTTTAGAAAAGCTAAAAATAGGGTATGCTAACTATCTTCGTTTTTAAAAATTGGTTTCTGAAAATTTTGTATGTGTATGTGTGCATATTTTCAGTGTAAATTTTCAATTAATTTGCAAAAAATGTATGTCTTTAGCCTTCAGAAAATACAAAAAAGCTCATCATAGTTTAAAACCCCCTTTTCCACATTTAATGAAGTGATTTTAAAAACTCCAGAAGAATACACCTATGCAGTTTATGTTGAAAGCAGTCAGAAAGAGGTTTGCTTCAAAATAAAACATTTCAAGATTGTCAAGCCTGGGGATTAACAGAGGTCAATGCAATCAAGTGCAAGGTTATGCTAATTGTTAACTTTAGAATTTACAAGCAGCATTTCCTGATGGTAACACATGTCTGATAGTGTTTGTAACCTGGTTACATTTGCAGCACCGGCTTTGATTATTTATTTTGATGATGCAATTGTTAAAGCTACTGATAAACTCTCATTAAAAGTTAATATATATATTGGTTTTGGAAAATCTGAGTCACAAATGAGCACACTGGATGACTGAAGTGAAGGATGATTTATTTGACAGTGTAGTGTGTGATACAACTTTTGTTCATAGGCAAAAGGCAGTCATAGTTATAGTAAAGTTGTACTGATATTTGAAGTTTGTGTGAAAGGAAATGTTGGTTGAGGTGCTTGCTTCTGGAGAAGTGCGAAAACCGGCAAAGAGGAAATATCACTATTTCTTCCCTTATTTATTTACCTTATAAAGAATACTTATTTCCTTATCTGGATATTTGGTTTGTCTGTTGTTGAGGGGGGAAATTTGCCTTGTCCATTCCCAGAGATTTTAATATTTTGAGGGGATTTTGCTGTCTTACATTTTAATACATTGGTATTTACTAATTTCTTAAATGGAAAATACTTTGGCAGTTTCAACCTACATAATTCTTAGAGAAATTTGATGTAGGCCATGCACCTTAGATATGCTGGCCATGTGACCATGGAAATGTCTTCAGACCACGTTGGTTCCCTTGGCTAAACACCGCCAGCTAGAGTCAGACATTTACCTTTAATTCAGAATGTGATGCAAGTTTTAGACTGTTGTCAGCTGTAGCACCAGCTGAGACTTACTCTGACTTGTCCATGAAAAGCTCTTCTATGTTATTCAAAGCTACACTGACAATCATCTGTCAGATATAGTTCTGCAAGCTCGGTTTTTCATAAATACAGATATGCAATCATGATCCAAATGTTTCCAACAGGACATTTTAACACTTTTTAATTTATTTGATTTATATAGCCGTGCATCTCACTTACCCGTAACTATAGCTGACTTACGTTAAAATAAATAAAAGCACAAAAACAGAAAACAAAAAGACCCATAGCTGTTGGATATGATCCAACTTATTATTCATATGACCAGGAAATATGCTTTAATCCATGCCCAGGCTGAAGCCCAAAGAACCAAACTTTCAAGGCTTTAGAACAGACCAATTGGGATGGGGCCAATCTAATCTCAGGGGGAACGCAGTTCCAAAGGGTAGGTGCCACAACAGAAAAGATTCTCTTTCTGGGTTATATCAAGTAACACACTGTAGTTGATGGTACCCAGAGCATACTTTCTCCCAGATTGGATGGGATGGATAGAAAAAACTACCGGATATTGTATGTAGGTACTAATAATGCACTTACACTTTACATATCAGTTAATTGTTAATATGCTCCCTATCTATTTTTCTTCAGTTTTTGAATTCTGTATAGTATTAGTATATAGTCTAGTACATGTTTGTCAAACTAGTGGCTCATGGGCCGGATGCATCACATGCAGGCCATGCCCACTCCAGCTCTGTAAAGGTAAAAACTGTTATTTATTTATTTATTTATTTATTTATTTATTTATTTATTTATTTATTTATTTATTCAATTTTTATGCCGCCCTTCTCCTTAGACTCAGGGCGGCTTACAACATGTTAGCAATAGCACTTATAGTTATGATACTTCACAGTATGTCACGTGACACGATCAACCTGTGGTGTAGCATACCCAGGTAGAAAAGCAATATACACTTGAAGATACAGTGTTCCCTCGATTTTCGCAGGGGATGCGTTCTGAGACCACCCGCGAAAGTCGAATTTCCGCAAAGTAGAGATGCGGAAGTAAATACACTATTTTTGGCTATGAACAGTATCACAAGCCTTCCCTTAACACTTTAAACCCCTAAATTACAATTTCCCATTCCCTTAGCAACCATTTAGATTATTACTCACCATGTTTATTTATTAAAGTGTATTAAAAAAATATTTATTAAAGGCAGATGAAAGTTTGGCGATGACATATGACGTCATCGGGTGGGAAAAACCGTGGTATAGGGGGGGAAACCGCGAAGTATTTTTTAATTAATATTTTTGAAAAACCGTGGCATAGACTTTTCGTGAAGTTTGAACCCGCGAAAATCGAGGGAACACTGTATATATAAATTCATGAGATTAAAAGCCATCAGTCGTCATTTGTGACATTATATAGAACAATATTTTGAAAGAGATGTTTCACTTATATTAATCTGATTTTCAATAAAAATAATTTTAATTTGCAGATATTTCCACTATCCTGAAATCTGATGAAATATGAACTGACATATAATTTCATAATGTGGTCTTGTTTTTACTAATTTGTCTTAAAAAATTGTCTTTCTTCAGTGGTAGTTAAAGAATATAGATTGTGTATTGTTTTTTCAGTAAAGAATATAAGCCACCTGCAGACTAACCCCTCTTTCTTTTTTGGGGTGGAACAAAGAAAATAGCAATCTTTGTTGATTCTTTCCTCTACCTGCAATTTTTTATGTCAACTGCCTCCCCATCTGTTCTGATGTTTTGGGTAATTTTCAGAACACTGTATGAGATTGTGTTAATGGTTCCAAAGGGAATCAGTGAAAATTGCTTTGCATTTTTACAACTGAGAACATTCCAAGAGCAACTTATCTTTAGAAACTTTGCCACTGGCAGAAAAGTTACTGAAAACAAAAACTCATTTTGTTGTTTTCATGGAAACAATACAAATGGTACTCATTTGATCAGTAACTAATACCAGGATAAACAGTATGTAGCCTTAGTTTATTGTTACTGTTGTTCAGGGGTGAAATTCAGCAAATTTGGAAAGTTCTGTAGAACCAGTGGTGACAATTGTGTGCAGTTCAGAGAACTGTTAATCGTACCCCTGATTGGTCCCACCCCATCTCTCCCACTCACTCCTTCTTGGGCTCATACACACAGAGCAAACATGAGAAGGAAGCGAGAAGCAGCAGGTTAAACACTAGAAAATCTTTGCATCTCATTTGTAAACCAAGGAGCCAGAATATGGAGGAAGAATGGAGAGGTACATACTGCAAGGTGCTTGAAGTTTCCAGTCTGTGTTGATTTGGGGAGCCATGTCATCTGCTGGTTTTGGTCCACTATGCTTCATTAAGTCCAGGGTCAACACAGCCATCTACCAGGAGATTTTGGAGCACTTCATGGTTCCTTCCACAGATGAACTTTATGGGGATGCTGACTTCATTTTCCAGCAGGACTTGGCACCTGCCCACATTACCAAAAGCACCAAAACCTGGTTCAATAACTATGGGATTACTGTGCTTGATTGTACAGCAAACTTGCCTGACCTGAACCCCATTAAAAAATATATGGGACATTGCCAAGAGAAAGATGAGAGACTAAACAATGCAAAAGAACTGAAGGCTGCTATTGAAGCATCTTGGTCTTCCATAACACCTCAGCAACACCACAGGCTGATAGCTTCCACACCATGCCACACTGAGGTAGTAATTGCTGCAGAAGGGGCTAAAACTAAGTACTGAGTACATATGCATGCTTATACTTTTCAGACGTCCAATATTGTTCTATGTACAATCCTTGTTTTATTGATTGCATGTAATATTCTAATTTTCTGAGATTATGGATTTGGGGTTTTCATGAGCTGTATCCCATCATCATCACAATTATGACAAATCACAGCTTGAACTATCTTGCCTTGCATATAATGAGTCTCTCTCATATATTAAATCTCACCTTTTAAGTTGCATTACTGAAATAAAAGAACTTTTGCGTGATAGCTGAGGTGGCACAGCAGGTATAATGCAGTACTGCAGGCCACTAAAGCTGACTGTAGATCTGCAGGTCAGCAGTTCAAATCTCATCCCCGGCTCAAGGTTGACTCAGCCTTCCATCCTTCTGAGGTGGGTAAAATGAGGACCAGGATTGTGGGGACAATATAGTGGCTGTGTTAAAAAGTGCTATTGCCCTGAGTCTAAGGAGAAGGGCGGCATAATTACAGGGGGAAAATGAAAAATTAGATTACGTATTTATTTATTTATATTAATTAATTAATGTAAATAAATAAATAAATAATCTAATTTTTCATTTTCCCCCTGTACTTTATAGATTAGGGCTGGGATACTTATTTTTATTTTTTATTTTATTTATTTATTTGTCCAATACACAAAACATATTAAGGGGAATAGGCATGAAGTATTACATATAAGGAAAAGATATGAAAATAGAGAAGATATATGAAAGGGAGGAAAGATATATGACATATGGGATAAGGGGAGACAAATTAGACAGGGGACGAAAGGCACACTGGTGCACTTATGTACGCCCCTTACTGACCTCTTAGGAACCTGGCTAGGTCAATCGTGGATAGTCTAAGGGAGAAATGTTGGGGGTTAGGGGTTGACAATACTGAGTCAGGTAATGAGTTCCACGCTTCGACAACTCGATTGCTAAAATCATATTTTTTACAGTCAAGCTTGGAGCGATTAATATTGAGTTTGTGCTCTTGTGTTGTTGCAGTTGAAGCTGAAGTAGTCATTGACAGGCAGGACGTTGCAGCATATGATTTTGTGAGCAATACTTAGATCGTGTTTTAGGCGTCGTAGTTCTAAGCTTTTTAGGCCTAGGATAGATAGTCTGTTTTCGTAGGGCATTCCATTTCGAGTGGAGGAGTGAAGGGCTCTTCTGGTGAAGCATCTTTGGACGTTTTCTAGGGTGTTGATGTCCGAGATGTGGTGTGGGTTCCAGACAGATGAATTTACAGGATCATCTCTCTTCATTCTATTAGATCTGACAAGAATGTCATGCTCTTGGTTCCATCTGCAAAGGAGTGCCATCTATTGGAAGATTGGAGAATTTTTTTCTGCCCTGGTGCCCCCCTTCTGGAACAACCTTCCCTCAGAAATTAGATCTGTACCCTTCCTGCTGGCTTTTTGCAAGGCACAAACTTTGTCATTTAATCTGAGGCCTTGATACCATGGATGAGCTCAAAGCTTGTTTGAGTGGTTGAGTCTTCTCAGCCGCTACTTTATGTTGTTGATGCTTTTAACTGTTTTTATTTATTTTGTACTGTTTTAATTATAAGTCACCTAGCATCATACACATGAGAAGGGCAGTCTGTAAATTTACTACATTTACTAACAAAATATATGGATTCAATTGAACGAATAATGATGTGATGGCCTATATTATCAATTGTTTTCATGAAATTAACATTAGTTTAGGCAATATGCTATTTTGGATATGGTGCTTTGTCTGTTTGCTCCAATGCTTTTTAGAAAGCATTGCAAGTCAGGCCTTTTTAGTAACTTTAGTAAATTTAGTAAATTATTCCAAATTTGTTTTAATTTTATTTTTAATATAATTACTGTTACCTTGAGAATGCTTATCAGATGGAAAGTCAGCAAACATCAATTAAGACCACATTATTTTTGTGTTTCAATTATTATCTTGGCAAAAGAAGTACACATGTGGTTTGTTCTAACATAATTACTAGCACTCAGAAAAAAAAACAGAATACAGAAAAAAATAAGATTCACATTTTAAAAAACCCTGACCATTTGAAACTGCTTGTGATTAGTAATGGTCCTAAATCTGTCTTTTAAAAAAAGAAATGCTATGTGAAAGTAGCTTCATTCTTTGTAAAGGCAAACTTTTTTTTCTAAATTCTTTTCAGTGGTGTTTTTATTTATCATTGAAAACGGCTGAGAACATTGTGTGTTTTGGTCTGCAGCTTATCTTTTCATTAGTTTGCAGCATTTTTAGCTGCCTCCCTTTCTTGATTTAACCTCGATTTGTTCCGTTGACTTTTTACTCAGCGATGGGAAAATTGGCTGCAACAAATTGCTGTACAGATGATTGCACAATCAGATAAAACACAATCCCTGCTCAATCCATAATGGAAGCAAGTGCAAAATTACTGCACTGTCTCCCATAAAAGTTCAACAAGAACTTGCTATTAGCAATAGCACTTTGACTTATATACCACTTTACAGCTCTAAGAGGTTTAGAGTCAGCATATTGGCCCCAACAATCTGGGTCCTCATTCCTCTGAAATGTATCTCAAAATCAGTATCTTTTGTTATCAGAATTAAATGAGTGATCAAAAAATGAAGACATTCCCGAAACAACTTTAGAACTAACAACTGATTAATCTGTTATAATTCAGTTAGGAAGCAAGAGAGCTTCCAGATAGAATTCAAGTTTTTTATTTATTCAGAGATTCACATTTCCTATGCTATGTTGGCCATTCAAAGACCTATTTATCTTGTAAACACCACTCATGCAATTTATTATCACATTGCTAAGAGAAAACACTGAAGCTAGGAATCACTTCAAAGTAATTAGGAGTCTCTTACACATTACTAGCCTTGTGTGACTTAAACTGTAGAAGCTGTAAACTGATGTCTGGACTCATTGCTTGTGTAGAATAAATTTAAACAAGGGGAAAGAAGACTATGTTAAATAGGTATTGGTAAGCGTCTTGTAAGAGCCGGGGTGGCACAGTGGTTAGAGTGAAGCACTGCAGGCTACTTCAATTAACTGCTAGCTGTACTTCAGCAGTTCAAATGTCACCACCGGCTTAAGGTTGACTCAGCCTTCCATCCTTCCAAGGTGGGTAAAATGAGCACCCAAATTGTTAGGGGCTATACGCTGATTCTGCAAACCACTTAGAGAGAGATGTAAAAGCACTATGAAGCAGTATATAAGTCTAAATGTTATTGCTATTTTTTGGATGGAGTTTGATTCAATTAGCAACATCATTAGGTAATGGAAAACTAAAATGGGTTTGGAAAACTAAAATTAGGTAATGGAAAACTAAAATGGGTTTGAGCTATTGTAAAGCTGTATTTGTGGATGAATATATTTGGGTGTATAAAAATTAGACACTTTCACAAATGGAAACCCTTCATACAAAAATAAATGATTATTAGATTAATAACTTTGCCCACATCCCCCCCCCCCAAACAATTAGTAATGTCTACTTGGCCATGTAATTCAAGCAGATGACAGACTAGAATTTCAAAAGATGGGGGAAGATGTAAGATGGACAGCATCAAGAACCTGGAATGTCCTTGGAACTGCTGCAAATTGCCTAGTCACCAGGGATCAGGTTCAAATGGTGCCATTCAACAAAGACTATTTTCTTAAATGGAATGATAATCTTGTATGCCTAGTATACAATTCCATTGCTGATTTAAAACCACTTGGTATCCAAAAATATGTTAAATGTCATTTATTCTATGTGTCACTCTGCATTTGTATGTGGGAAAATAGAAATATACACAAAATAGAAAACTCTGGAAAAAGGAAAATATATATTTTATTCAAAACAATTCTGGCATCAAAGGAATTTATGAACTAATAACAAAATACTGCACTGAATGAGTACAGCAACTCTTCCTTTTTACAAATTGTATTTGACAATCTTACTCAATTTCTCATTCTCTCATTCCCCAAATTGTAACTCATTCAACAATGACATGTAATAAGAACTGTAAGTTACAGCATGGAAATAAATCCCTGCTAGGCAGGAATTGCATGGTATCATGTGTTATGTTTAAGAATCAGACTACATTGAAAGTTGTTTTATTTTCTAAAACTCAAACCAGATGTACAACATAGAATTGCATTGCCCCACAGTCTTACATTCTTTTTTTTTTTTGCAGTAAATGGACTTTTGTTAAAATTTAGAGATTCTTGGATATCATGCTTTTGTGTGTGTGTGTGCGTGTTGTAATAATATTGTAAGAAAATAAATATTCCAGGCTTAAAACATACTATCTGAAGTAAGATTTTTTTTTTTGCATTCTAATTTAACTTTTAAGAATTTTTTTTTCAGAATTGATACTAGAATTTTTTGTGTCAAATGAAATGGTCACCTTGATGATAGCAAACTTACCCTTCACTTGTCTCTCTTCCAATTAATAAACAATGGCAATTGTAAAGCTGCCTGAAATTCATTGTAAAATTTTCAAGATTAGGATTTTTTAAAAAAATACATTCAATGCAATGCAATGGTACTTTTTCAAAATAAAACACAAATTGGGGACTAAATCCAGCCCTTTATTTATAAGCAGAAAATGTAGGTATGATACTACATACTGGTCCTGTATCAATCCGTTTTTTTGGATTACAGCTAAGAAATTGAATGAGATCTTCTTGGGAAGAAGAAACAAGAACAGCTTGTACTGGAAAGGGAACAATTTATATGACACCAAAACTTTCAAAGCTGAAGTTATCTTTTTTATATTTTCCTTAACATCACATACATGCCCCAAAGGGGTGGAGTTTGCATACCTCTTGCTTTGATCACTGACAAAAAGGGATGTTTCTGTTGATGCCCATTGATACAGTGGTACCTCAACATACAAGTTTAATTTGTTCCAGACCCGAGCTCGTAAGTCGATCAACTCGCATCTCAAACGAATGCCTTTAGACTTTGTTTTTGGCGCTGAGATAACTGGAAGCAAGGAGATTCTTGCGCCACCTAGTGGAAGCTCGGCTCGTATCCCGAATTTGAGCTCAGGTGTCGAACAGAAATTTCGCTCGTGTCATGGCTCGTAACTTGGAATACTCGCATGTGGAGCAGCTCGTATCTAGAGGTACCATTGTATATCCATTATCTTCCAGCTCCATTCAAAATGCCTCACAATCCTACAATTTGGATTACCTGCATACAAAGATTATCCTAACTAACTAAAGGCCAGAACACTGGATTAACAATTTTATGATTGTGTCCCATCCATGGTATAACATTACTTATAACTGGAGCAGAGGCCTAATAATTGGAAATTATTTTTGGAAATGGAAACTAGAGCTAACTGCGTTATATACTATCCTCAGATCCTTTGACCATGCAGAGACCAGGTACTGGATCATGTCTTGTGTTGTGTACATATAGCTTTATTATAAACTATAGCAAACATAATTAATCATATCTAAGACTTCCCAATAAACTATGCTAACTAAATACTTCCTTGGAATAGTAAAAAATAACCTATGTATTGAAAGTAAAGATTAAAATACAGACTTTCTTACCTTCCATATATGTTTACCATAGAAATATACTTTAGAATTCTACAAACAACATTTTATATTAAAGCTTTCAGTCTGCAAATCATTCTGATTTTAGCATGGCAAAATCTATGTTTTGGTTCTTGTCTTTATGTTTCCCTTTTTGGTGAAAGAGGGAATAGTGGTTGAATAATGAAAATCAGCAAAAATAAGTAAATGCGAATGATACAAACACATTTATTTAGAAAAATAAACTGAAAATGCCTATTTATCTGATACATTTTCCATGAAGAACAGATTTTTAGCTATAAAATTGTCATGTGTCAAATACGCAATACAAACATGTTTTCTCTCTTTATAGTAATTAAGAGATTTCTGTCGGTATTCAATAGGAACATACCAGTTATCTTGGTCAATTTGTTGTTGTTACATTGATACAAAAATGTATTAAAATTAGATAGATTCTAAAATCTGTGTTAGCTTGTTGATGCTTTCTTGTTATCATTATTGTTATCTCAGTTCTAGGGAGCAAGTATTTGCTTTTTGAAAGAGTCCAGCTGCAAAGTAATGGAGGGGTATTACGTTTTCTTCATTTTTGTACACAAATTTCATTTATTTATTTTTAATTTTTTGCTCTCAAACTCGCAACATACATCTTCTTGTTGGCTAAAATTTCACGTGGCCATCTGTGCAAATGATGGCTTACATCATTCCCCTGAATGAAAGTGACAGTGCAAATATTAGAAGTGCATTGAGATGCATGCTGTAACAGTTGAATTGTTTCAGCAAAGGACAGGAAACAACCTTTTTCCAAGCATTTTAGCATCAACTGTCTCTCTTCTATGGCTTTGAATTTGCACAGGAGACAATAGTAGCCTTCCCTTCCACCCAATATGCATTGGCATCGCCTGATCCATTTAAGTGCTTCCAACTTTCATTTTGCTACATCTGTTTAACACATTTGGCTGGATCACAGGAATCCTGTTCGGCAATTGTTGTTTCTGCAATGGGTCAGAAAAGTAACTGACTTTTGTTTCTTCTTCAGAGTGCATGGTGCTTAAGGCTGTGGCTTTTGTCATGACTCAGCTCATAGCTATTAAATGAGGCCGGTGTAGTAAATGCAGATGGCACCAGATATCAGTTGTGCTCAGGCTCAAGGGTGCTCGTGCTCTACGGAGAGTCCTTGTTGTTATTGTTTAGTATTGCCTGAAAGAGGTTGCACTGTCAAATCTGTCATAGGAGAACTGTTTAGTGTGTCGTCAAATATTAAGATACCTTCTAGCCTGAAGGAGCTGCAATAGAGAAAAGACAAAAAAGAAAAAAACCCAAAGTTAATAGAAACATAGAAACATAGAAGTCTGACAGCAGAAAAAGACCTCATGGTCCATCTAGTCTGCCCTTATACTATTTCCTGTATTTTATCTTACAATGGATTTATGTTTATCCCAGGCATGTTTAAATTCATTTACTGTGGATTGACCAACCACGTCTGCTGGAAGTTTGTTCCAAGGATCTACTACTCTTTCAGTAAAATATTTAATGATACCAAATAAACCAAATATATAAAAGGATACCATATTGCATTTATTTTTCTTTGGAAAATTACTACTCATGTCCCTCAAAAAAAATTGCAAAACTACTTGGAATCCCTTGAAACATTTATGTTGCAGTTCTCAATGCATGCAATAGTAGCTTTACTATCAGTGAGGTTTAACTCAGTAGTAGGGACATATATTATGGTAGACAAACCTAATATCTTATCTAAGGTCTAGGTTAAAAATATTGAACTGAGTAAGGGAAAATCAAAGTTGCCTTTCATTCCCTTAAAGCATAAAAACCTTAAAGATATGCCTTTATATTTTGGATACAAACTGAATAGTTAACATAATAGTTAATAATAAAATGCAAAATTTAATTGAAAATCAATTATAAACTGAATACTAATGCAGAACTTTAACTTTAACTTTATCAGTAAATAAATACAATACAGTAAATAATACAATACAGATATATACCACTGATGAAAACAAGTATAATACTAAGTTCAGGGTCTGGGCTGACAAGCAGCAAGCCCGTGTTCGAGAACTGAGTGCTCCCTGTGGGATGGGGTGAGTTCCTGTCATTCACTTCTGTTCCTGCCAGGGACATGAAAGGAACCCTCGACTGGGCATCCCATGAAAGGTCACTCTGGAAACACCTTGGTGCTTCTGGCATGAGTGTGATGCAACTGGCAGTGATAAAATATTAAATAGTTCTTGAATGCACCCAAGAATAATTATTTGAGAATGATTCACATGATCCCAAGGCATGGGAAAAAAAATATTTATATTAAAATAATTAAGCAAAGGAAATATAGCTTCAGAATAACAGAAAAGTCAACCCCATTTTTTACTATGTCCTATTCCCTAATAAAATGCTATTATATTATCTAGTTTAAATGGCTCAAAACTATTTCTATGAAATTTATACAGAGGTACCTCTACCTACGAACGCCTCTACTTACAAACTTTTCTAGATAAGAACTGTGTGTTCAAGACTTTTTTGCTTCTTCTCAAGAACCATTTTCCACTTACAAACCCGAGCCTCCAAAACTGTAACCAGAAAAGGCAGGGAGAAGCCTCCGTGGGGCCTCTCTAGGAATCTCCTGGGAAGAAACAGGGCCAGAAAAGGCAGGAAGAAGCCTCTGCGGGGCCTCTCTAGGAATCTCCTGGGAGGAAATAGGGCCTCCACCCTCCCTGTGGTTTCCCCAATTGCACAATTATTTGCTTTTACATTGATTCCTATGGGAAAAATTGCTTCTTCTTACAAACTTTTCTACTTAAGAATCTGGTCATGGAATGAATTAAGTTCGTAAGTAGAGGTACCACTGTATATCGATAGCTGACATTTTCCTTTTTGTTTTTGTAAAAATACAATGTTACAATGTCACATAAAAGCATATTTACTGAGACAATATAGTCCACCTATTCAGTTGAATTCTTTGGGAAAAAAAATATAATCACCAGTCTAAACTTCAGGAAAGAAAAATAATGCTTTCGATATTCTGTAAGAGGGATAAGACTGAAGTTCTCTCTCTCTCTCTCTCTCTCACACACACACACACACACACAGAGAGAGAGAGAGAGAGAGAGAGAGAGAGAGAGAGAGAGAGAGAGAGAGAGAGAGAAACAAATCTCATATACTGCATAACACACAAAGTGAATATATTTTTCAAAAAAATTGAATAAGACAAGGACCAAAAAGCTAGCATTACCATACCTGAGTAAAAGAAATCCAGAAAACCACTGAATGGTGATAAATAGCAGAGTTGTTATAGTTACTTTAATTCTTATTTTTGCAGTTTAGATCAGGTGTGGCTCCAGAGTTGCATGCGGCTCTTTGGGCACTCTGCTGTTGGTTCCTGTTGGGTGATTCCACCACTGGCTGACCCTGACCCTTGCCATCCCCTCTCAGTCACTCCTTGACTGATTAGAGAAGGTAAGGGCAATGGCAGGGGATAGAGAAGTGGTCGGGACTGATACTCCAGCACCACAGTCTTTCTGGAGCTTCTTCTGGCCCTTGGTACTGGGCATTCTTTGGTCACTTGGGGAGACAAGCAACCTGAGATAATGGCCCAACCTGGCTGCAACCAATGCCAGCTTCACTAACATAAGGGCTGGTGGGATGGGAATGAGATCTTGGAAGAGGGGACAATGGAAAGGGGGATGGACCCGCAATGCCCAGTCATGGCTTCAAACTTGCATGGGGGACTATCACTACCTGGAGGATGCTTTTCAGTGAAAATTGCTCCACTGGAGGAATAAAGAAGTTCAGGGCAATGGAAAAAGGGGGCTGGCCCGCCAAACTGCCACATGTCAGGATCAGAAAAAATTGGAACACCCTCACCAATAACGCTCACCCACCAGCCAGTCTCCTCCCCTCTCTCTTTGGCAACCCCCCCTCCTTCTCCTCTCACAACCACATCTGGCCAGAGAGAGACATAGAGAGTGAGAAAGGGACGTAGAGACACAGAAAGAGATACGGAAAAGGGGAAAGAGGGACAGACAGAGGGAGGGGGGAGAGAGATACATAGAGTGGGGGAGACAGAGATACACACACACACGAGAGAAACAGAGTCACACAAAGAGATACAAAGAGAGGAGGGAGAAAGGGGGAAAGAGAGAGGGGAGGAAGAGAGACAGAGATACAGAGAGGAGGGGGAGAGAGAGATACAAAGAGAGGGGGAGAGAGGGAGAGAGGGGCGAAGAAAGAGGTCAAAAAGATTTTGTGGTCTGGATGTTTTTTAACAACTGGTTCTCTGCCGTAGTGACTGGCTGGGTAGGCATACTAGGGGGTCATGTGACTGGGTGGGAGTGAATGATGTTAAGTTGACCACGCCCGCTACGTTTTGGGGCTCCCTGTGTTTTCTTTTCTGTGGGAAACTGGTCCAAATGGCTCTTTGAGTGTTTAAGGTTTCAGACTCCTGGTCCAGACCTACAAAAATCTTATCACTCACTTGAATACTTTATATAGGAACCTCCTTGAATTTTTCCTTATTCAGCATACTATTTTTATTCAAGATTTTGATTAAGTTACATCTGGGATTTGTTTCTGATACAAGAGTTACAAAGACTCAAGCCTTTTCAAGTCAAATTTCTGTGATCTTTGCTACTGTGCTTCCTGATTAAGTGGGTCAGCACAAATTGAAATTCTTCAAAACATACATGGATGATTTGTGTTATACAGCAGCGATGGTTAACCTTTTTTTGTCACATGCAAAAGCGTATGTGCATGCAACAGCACACATGCATGTGTTGGCACTCATAATGCATGTGCCCATGACCCCCTGCATACCCCCATCTCCCTGCATATGCGCATGTGATGGCCCATGCTCCCCCGTGTATGCATGCAAGACCTCTATGCTCCCCAGTGCATGGGCCTTGAGCTCTCACCCCAGATGCATGCACACACATCTTCCACATGCACCCCACCCTCCACACATGCACGACATATCTAAAAATCAGCTGGCCAGTGGGAGGCTCACACACATGCATGGTGGAGCTGGGCTCTGCATGGCACCTGTCCCACATGTGCCATAGGTTCGCCATCATGGACATATGGCAATACATTAGACTTTTGTTAGTAGGGCTATAAAATGAGTAACCTTAGCCAAAAATTGAGTAACCTAACAACACAAAATACAAAGTTTCAACTAAGAACATTACACATGCTTTTTCTACTCTGAAATTTTCAAGACAAGGACCCTGAATACCAACAGAAACATACCTGACACCATACCATAATTATTGTGCATGGTACCACCATTTACAGTCAAGAATTCTAAATTTAAATAGGTAAAAATGCACACACCCGGCACATCCTGATGCCTCACTGTTGAGAACAGTAAACTCGTGTTAATTTACTGGGGCTAGATTCATAATATCTTGTATCTTTTAAATGATAATACTTGCCATAAGTGTAATTGAAATATTACACTTACATTTCCCTTCATTCTGCCTTCTAATAATCACTATGTTGTACTGTGCATTTTGCAAGCTTCAAATCCTTATTTATTCAAGGAACAGTCTTTGTATCAAAAACCTTTGAATGTGACGAATGTGTCTTTTGGGGAGGGGACTTCTAACAAATCTTTTGGATTTTAGAATTGTTTAAGTGGAAAAATGGGAATCTTAGTCTGTTTCATGTCTTAAGCCTTCCTTTGAAGTGCTATTCATTGCAGCTGATGATAACACTTGGTCAATTCTGTTTTGCCTCCCAAACAACAAATGAAAAGTGCAGTTGTGGCTGTAAATTATCTTATCTAACTTATTTCTCTCTAATAATAAGATTCGAAGGATAAAAGTCAAAATTGAAGGATGGATGGATCAAATAAGTCAACTTTTTAGTATTGGACAACTCTGATCAGTTCCTATCAGTTTTAAATGTCTGATGACAGTTCTATCATCAGGGCTACAGGATTTTTTTTTAAAGTGTGTCCTTTACAGCTCATTAAGTATCACCAATAATGAATTTTGATAATTGGATCTTGGTTAAAGAATCTGTTGCTGCAAAGAGCCTAAAAGAAATCCATAGCAGTTTCCCACAGCTATTTTGGTTGCTTTTCTTTACCAAAAGTGCAACCTGGCTATATTTAGTTCCATTAGTTTCCCTGCAAGGCAAATTTTAAAATATAGAAATCTATTGAATCTTTTTTTAATTATTGTTTTTGTCCAGTTGTTTTTGTCCAGTTGTTAAATGGAACAACATTTAACAAATATCTGATAGTTGTAACATCATTTGCATGATTATGCACTGTTCTCTTAAACACAAAAAAAATAGATTTCAACTTAAGAGGGATTTTAATTAATTCTCTGGGACATTGCAAGTATCTTAAAGTAAGTTTCATAGCCCATTGAAATAACCTCCAGGGAACATAATTTCTGCTTTTTCATATGTAAAGCAACTGAATAGACTAAAACATAACATATGTAAGATCATCAACATTTTGGAATGTCTGTAACATGTTATAATTTCTGATAGATTTCTTTCCACAGTGAGAAAGCCCAATAACACCACCTGCTCTTTTCAGGAAAGCCATTTTTTTGCAGTGCTTTTAAGCAAATAGAGAGAAAAATGAGAAAAAGAACTGCATAATAAAAAGGAACAAAGAGAAAATAGGTCAGAAAAAAGCAAGCATCTGCATAATAGGAATAGGCCTACAATAATGCAATAAAAGTGTAGTGATGACAAATTCCGTGCACAAGTTTTGAAAAAAATATGTACTAAATTATTGGAACAAAAGTGTTTCTAAATAAATAAATATGACAGATGTAAATAAATGTAAGCTGTATGCTAATACTGCAATTATTGTTGCTGACAGGCTAAGAAGAATCTAACATGGAATATTAGCCTTGCAACTAATTGTAAATGATGGCTCAAAGATACCTAAATGATCACCTAAAATACTTGCAGTTACACGAATCTGTAAAGTTGTTTCATATCATTGATGCTTATGGTCCAGGTCATAGACAGTGATTAACTGACTCTCTCCAGGAATATACAGTGGTACCTTGTCTTATGAACTTAATTTGTTTCGTGACCAGGTTTGTAAGTAGAAAAGTTCGTAAGAAGAAGCAATTTTCCCCATAGGAATCAATGTAAAAGCAAATAATGCGTGCAACACCATCCCAAAAGTCACCCCTTTTGCCTTGCGTTGCTGAGAATCCCCGCCTCCGGACTTCCATTGCCAGCCGAAATGCCCGTTCTTGTGTTGCTGGGATTTCCCTGAGCCTCCCCTCGCTGGGAATCCCGGCCTCTGAACATCTGTTACCAGCCGAAGCGCACGTTCTTGCATTGCAGGTATATCCCTGAGCCTCCGCTCGCTGGGATTCAAAAAGCGCCAGCAAAAATGAAGAGAATCCCAGAGAGGGGAGGCTCAGGGAAATCCCAGTGCTTTGGCTGGCAACGGAAGGCAAGGCATCCCAGCGGCGGTGGCTCAGGTTTGTAAGGTGAAAAAATGTTAACCATCGGGTTCGTATCTTGAAAAGTTTGTTAGTAGAGGCGTTCGTAAGACATGGTACCACTGTATTCATGTGTTTTTCCTGCTTTGTCTGGAGGTAACACTGATATTTTACCATATATTTTCCTAAGGCAGGAAATCATATTACTTACTCACATCAGTAATGTATATGAAAGAACCATTTAGTTCTTATATCTATGAATGATCCATATAAGACTTCTACAAATTTATCATAACTTGTAAATGCGACAGTTTTTTAAAGTTTCCTTCTATTATCCTCCTCTCCCTTGCAATCAACATGTTCAAAGGCCTCTGTCCAATCTACATTTCCAGTTTTATAAATTCACTGAAATATCTAAGACTGGATTGATCCGCAAGCCTACTCCTTAGCATCTTATAACAGAAGACTGTTTTCAGAGCCTGAGAAATAGATCACCCCTACACATGCAGCCTCAATACATTATCATTTTGAAAAAGCGTGTACAAAATTCCAAAAAGTGCACAAATTCAAAATTACAACCAATAAATAAAAGGGAAAAAGAGAAGGCAAATATATAAACAATCTAAGCCAGTGATGGTGAAACTTTTCAGCTCCAAGTGCCAACAAGGGAGTGCACATATGCTCAACAGGGCCACAACCTGGAAAAGGAGCTGCCCAGGAGACATGCGCACACCGGGAAAATGAACTTAAGGTTTCAGGTGCGCACATGCATGCTGGCCAGCTAATCTTCTGGTTACTGGCGTGCATGCATGTGGGACGATCAGCTGGCCAGTGTGCATACTCACACCAGAAAACAGAAGACCAGCACTGCCACAAGCAGGGAAGCCAGTTGATCAGTGCCCACGCACCAGAAAACCGGAAGAGGAATGGGTGACGCTGCATGTGCCAGGAAATATGGCTCCGTGTGCCACTTATGGCTCCATGTGCCACTTATGGCTCCATGTGCCACTTATGGCTCCGTGTTCCACTTCGGGCACACATGACATAGGTTCTCCATCATGGATCTAAGCATATCATGTTTATTAAATATTAATAATTTATAAAAACTTCCATTGTTTAAAAATAGACCTTTGTTGTAACTCAGTGGGGTCACACTGTGCAGGCCACATCCAATCCAGCTCCGCAAAGGGAAATAATGTCCCGATATATCATATGACAATAATGTGATGCCGCAAGTTTGATACCTGTGTTGTAAATGAAATCTGTGCTAAACAGAAATACAACTGACCATTTATTTTATTTTATTTTGTTTTGGGAAAAAAGATTGCCTTTTCGTATACTGATGTCAGTATTTCCTGAATCGAGTCATAATATACAGGATATTATTCTTCTGATTTCTCAAAACTACTTAATCAAGCATATAGCCTGGAGGCTGTTGTGTATACTCCCTTGCAGCTTGAGGAATGTTCAGATTCGGAGGATGAGTGGGATTTAGAGATCATAAATTTCCCTGTTCTACCAACAGTTAGCAATGTTAGTGAAAACCACGGCGCTAATGACATAGACATGAGTTCGGGTGACCCAAATGGGGGAGATAATAGATGTAGGGATGCTCGTTTCAGATGCTTTTGGAGACGCTTGGAAGAAAGAGGGAGGAGATATTAGAGAGTAATTAATTAATCAATTACCTCACATCCGGGTGTAAAACAGAACAGAAGCTGAATTTGTTCAATCTTGCAATCTAAAGATGGTCATGTCCAGGACTTGCTCCAGTGCATAAACTATCATGTGTGATTTATTATTTGTTTTTTATGACTCCTGGATAACCCTGATAAGCCCATAAATTTTAGAATGACTTGTGGAATGTTTTTTATGTTACTCGCCTACTGCTAACTTTGTCTTCTGCTTCTTTCATATTATCCATCACTATAATCTTGTTCTTAGGCATCATCAGCCTTCATGATGTCCCATTTGTTCATGTCATGTCAATGTATGTCCTGTTTTGATTTGTATTTTCTTTTATTCAGGTAGTACTTTTGATTATTCAAGATTACTACAAAGCACATCATCTTGATTGTAGATGTTCTGCTTTTATTCAAAATTATACACGAGTACTTAAATTCATGCCAATAATAAAATGAAGTATCTTTGACTACCATTCTTCAATAAAACATGTATTATAATAACTCCACATGAATGACAATAATGTGTAATGCATTGTCCTAAATAACAGCAATAACTAGACTTTCTGGTCATCAATTCCAAGACATTTCCATATCTAAATAGAGAATGACTATGGGCAGACAAAAATCAGTGGGAATGACTTCTAACTTCTTGTTGACTTCCCTATTGAGTTTTCTTGAAAGAAGCTGGCAATGAGCATCCCAGTATCTTTCTTCTTCTCCCCCTCCCTGTTCTTTCTTTCCTTTCTCCCTTCTTTCCATCTTTTTTATTCTTACCTTCTTCCTTTCAGCCTATGTTCATTTCAGATGAACTCAAGTTTTTAACAGCTCTTCTTGACATGCTGCACTAGAGATAGTGATTTGTTCAGATCCTTTGGCAGTCTATACATATTTGTTCAGAATTAGGTTTCACTGGCTGGGTTCACCCATTTAGCTAAATAAGGTGTGGGAAACAGATATTACCACTAGGCTATAACCTTATCATAATGTCTGGATTCGCACAATATACTAATCAAAAACCAAACAAACACAGTCATTAGATTTGTACTTACGACTCTGCTTCTGCATCAGTAGCAAATGTTTTGACTAGGAAAGGGACGAATACAAACCTCACCTTTCTTTATTCAAAAAATAAAAATAACAGCATAAGTCAGCAAAGCAGTCCCTTCACTTTGGATTACTGATTTGAGCCTTTCACCATTCTCCTTTGGGTTTTTTAACCTCTTAGTTTTCCCCATTTTAAGACCTTCAGCCACCTCACTTCTTATTTCTTCTTTTTCACTCTTTTCTCCAATCTTCTCATTTAATCCTTCCTTCTTGCCCCTTCTAGTCATTCAGCATCTTTTTTCTTGTCCTCTTGATTTTTCTGAATTTGGTCTTGTTTTACTTTGATCTCTTCAAGGTCTTGGTCCTCCCAGTTTCCATTTGGTCTCAAATTGGTGCTACACCTACAATCCAGTTTGCAGGTACTGGATTTTTCTCACAATCCAGCTGATATTTCGTTTTGCCATCTCCTGGGCCTATTTTTTCTTCTTCACAAGATCAACTCTTTTGAATGCTTTGTCACTTCCATTTTCCCCCTTATCCTTTCTTATGGTCTCTTTTTTAGAATCTTAATTTGCTCTTGCCTTCATTTATTTCTCTAAGGTTCTCCTTCTATAACTCAGTTTTTCAGTTCTTGTTCCTAAATTAATCTTTAATTTATGTCACCCTAAGCAATACAGCTTTCCAATTTGTTCCCTTCACCCTTTACCTAGCAACATTATTCATGCTTTCCAAAGAGAGAGAGGGAGATTCATAAACATATCTCAATTGCTTCCTTAGGCCACCAAGTGACCCAAATAATATCAATTAATTTGGAATACCAGAAGAAAGAAGCCTATACTTGAAATGCTGATTCACAGTCATAGAAGTCTCTAAACTTGTTTGATTTGCAGTGGGGAATTGCTGTATTTCTGTTGCCATTCTTATTTGCATTCAAAATTTCCATCTCATGAGTCATGTCTGAAAATTGTCTATCAAGTCTAGACAGTTAAATAAGGGCTAAGGGTCCAGAAACCTATGATTTACTTCAAGCCCAGATGTGAACTTTGAGAACTTGATTGCTTCCTCTTATTTCCAACACTCTTTAATGAAAGTTGCTTAGAAACTAAGCATAAAGATTCAATCCACTACTTAACTCCACTAACCATTGATCAAGTCACCAATCACTTGTTCCAATTTCAGAATCAAATGTCAGACTAGATGGGCCAGTAAACCCAAGAAATGGGACAGAATCTATAAAAGTCATTATTAGAGCAGCTGCAACAGCTACAGCTCTGATATTTAGTTCTTGTCACATTGACAGAGAATTATGTTAAAACTTCCAGAAAATGTACTTCCTCCATCATGAACGTGAAATATACATTTCTCTGAGATTAGATGATTTCTTTAATTATTGAAAGTATCTGCTAATAAATATTCACTAAGATTTTCTGATATCCCTGTTGTTTATGAAACAACAGTTTCCTTTAAATAATTTAAATTAAAGACAGTCAACCCATCTAATGGCAATGAATTCATCTTTGTAAAAAAATACACTACTCACTTAAACAACTCAATATAACTCCAAGTAAATCAAACTTCTGTGAAATCAAACTGTCCACTTAGGAAGCAACACTGATTGACAATCAATTTCACATGCTATTATGCACATTCAACTTTGTACAGAACAAAGTATTCAATGATAACATTTCATTCATTCAGATCTAGGATGTTTTATTTGAGTGTTCCCTTTATTTTTTGCGCAGTAAACATACTTCTTATTGTTTGCAATCTCCTCAGATCAATGTTCCCTCTAATGCGCGTGACCGCGCATCCAAAATCTACCCCCATGCCCCAAAACTACCCCCATGCACTCTTTTCCAAGGCTGCGCACCCCTGCGCAGCGGGCGGGGAGCAACAAAGGTTTTTTATTTTGAATGACGGGGGTGCTTGTGCGCACACTCCCCATCCCCCTGCCAGCCCACAGGGGGGCAGCAGGGAGGCATAACTGAGAGGCTCCCTTTCCTCCATTTCCTATGTCTACTGCCGGCGGCCGGCACCAGCAATAGACATAGGCGATGGGAGAAGGAAAGGGAGCTGCGGCCGCCCCCACCTCCCAGGAACCTCCGCCCCCTTGCGCCTCTGGCCTCTTGCTGCTGCCCCCCACCCGCCTGATCCTCCCGCTCGCCTTGTGCCTCGGGGGGGGGAGGTGGTGGAGGTCAGGGCCGCCTCCCACGGTTTTTCAATTGCTAATTGCCTTTTCCTGAATCTCCCGGCCACTCACCATGGAGGAGGAGGTGGGGAGGAGGAGCCAATTGCCGGCCCGCTTTCTTCCCTGCTCCTTGCCTCCACCTTCTCCTTGCTCAACAGCCGACCGTGATGAGTGGATAGGAGATTCAGGAGCTTATTATATCTATTGGTAAAATCTTGTGGACCCAATGGGCTGCATCTGTCCCGCGGGCTGTAGTTTGGGGACCACTGATTTAAAGCATGTGGTAAAAAGCACCCAAATAATAACAGAGAGAAAATAGGCGTTGATATGCTTACCTGAACGCCTCTTCTCGTACGGTGAGTGGGTACAGCAGTCACATGGGGTTTGCTCTGTCCAATCCGGTGGAACTGAGCCTAGTATTAAAAAAGACTGCTGGATCCGCCCCTTCCCCAGAATTCGCGAATCCGTAGACTAGGCTCAGTAGTGAAGCTCTTTAAAGTTCAACTCCCGTGTTAAAAGAAGTTAGAATAGAAAGTGAAGAAGACCACACAAAGGGAGGGAAGTGACTGCTGTACCCACTCACCGTACGAGAAGAGGCGTTCAGGTAAGCATATCAACGCCTATTCTCCGTACTGAAGGAGTGGGTCCAGCAGTCACATGGGACATACCCAATAGATAGGTCCCTAGGGTGGGAGTACATGGCTATCGTGAGAGATAACGGATTGGAGTACTCTTCTGCCGAAGGCAGCGTCCGCTGATGCGTACGAATCAATTTTGTAGTGCTTTATGAAGGAATTTGGTGAGGCCCAAGTGGCTGCTTTGCAGACTTCTTCCAACGGAGCCTGAGTTGCTCAAGTGGCAGATGTGGCAGCACTTCTGGTGGAGTGCGCTGTAATATTCCTTGGAATGGAAAGGGAAGCTGTCTCGTAGGCCTTAGAGATGGTCCCTCTGATCCAACGGCCTATTACTGTGGAAGACACTCTAGATCCCCGGGATCTGGGGTGGTAAGCCCCGAAGAGTGCTTCTGACCTTCCTATGGGTCCTGTGCGTTGGATAGAGATCTTTAGCGCCCTAGTGAAATCCAGGGTGTGCCATCTAATTGCCAGGAGATGCTCTCGTTGGAGACAGAAGGAAGGTAAGACGATATCCTGAGATCTGTGGAACATGGAACTGACCTTTGGGAGAAAGGTGGGGTCCAGTCGCAGAACCACCTTGTCCTGGTGGAACTGACAGAGGTCCTGTCTGGTAGAAAAGGCTGCCAATTCAGACATGCGTCGGGCAGATGTAATTGCCACCAGGAATGCTACCTTGAAGGATAGGTACCTGAGGGACGCAGACTTCAGGGGTTCGTAAGGTGCCTGAGTAAGGGAGTGGAGAACCCGTGGCAAGTCCCAGGTAGGATATCTGTGGATCTTGGAAGGCCTGAGGTTGGCCACTCCTCTTAGGAATTCTTGGATTTCCGGGAAGGAGCGTAGGGGCTGCCTGGGAGGCCCCGCCAGGACGGAAGAAATGACTGCCAGGTGACGCCGGATGGTGCTGGTAAAGAGGCCTTGGTGGAAAAACTTTTCATGAGGAAGGCGATTATCCTGTGTATGGGAAGACACAGGGGAGATAAGCCCTCCTGTGAGCACCATTGATGGAATTTGGACCAAGTATGGTCGTAGATCCGATTGGTAGACCCCCTTCTGGACTACAGGATGACTTCCACTGTGTCCGGGTCATACCCTCGCAGGTCTAGGTCTCTCCGGATAATAGCCAGGCGGTGAGGTGGAACCGCTCCGGGTCCGGATGGAAGGGGGCCCCTTGCCGCAACCTCTCCTCCGAAACGGGGAGTCGCCAGGGGTCCTGGATGGACAGTTGTTGGAGGTCCGCGAACCATAGCCTGCGAGGCCAGTGAGGGGCTATCAGGATTACCCGGCTTTGTCCAGAAGAATTTTGTGGATCACGTCTGACAGAATTGAAATTGGAGGGAGGGCATACAGTAGACCCGGAGGCCAAGGACTCCTGAGAGCATTTATTGCCTCTGCTCCCGGAGACGGGAACCTGGAGATGAAGCGAGGGAGCTGGGCATTGGTTTTGGTCGCAAACAGATCTAACACTGGGTGGCCGAACCTGAGGCAGATTTGGTGGAACAGTGACTGATGGAGGTTCCACTCGCCTGGGTCTATGGTCGCTCGCGAGAGCCAGTCCGCTTGGACGTTGAGGCTCCCCGAGATGTGATCGGCTAGAAGCGACTGGAGATGTTTCTCCGCCCAGAGGCCTAACTTCAGGGCCTCCCTCATGAGAGCCTTGGATCTTGTGCCTCCCTGTCTGCAAATATGGCTATTGGTGGCTATATTGTCCGTGAGGACCAACACATGCTGATTGGAGATGTGAGATTGGAATTGTTTTAGAACTAGAGACACGGCTCGTAATTCTAGTCAATTGATGGGCCTGAAAGCCTCCTCCGGTGACCCTGTGCCCTGAGCTAAAAGACCTTGGGCGTGGGCTCCCCAGCCCGAGAGGCTGGCATCTGTGGTGACTACAAACTGGTCGGGGCACCGGAAGAGAGATCCCTTTGCTAGGGCTGGAGACGACCACCACTTGAGGGATCTGCGAACCGCAGAAGAATGGAAATGCGGCGATTTGAGTTGCTGTGGCCCGATCTCTGAAACGGTAACAGAAGCCACTGTAGTTCCCTGGCGCGAAGGCGGGCCCAGGGGACAATACCAATACATGACACCATTTTACCCAAAAGGGAAGATAGGGTGGCAATGGAAGCAGATTGTTGGGGCATAATGCGAGCAATGAGATCCCAAAAAACTACGTTTTCTCTCAGTGGAGAGGAAAACCTGGGCTAACTCAGAATTAATGATAGTTCCCAGATGCAGAATGGAAGTGGAAGGATCCAGGTGGCTCTTTTTGAAATTTATGGAGAAACCATGATTCTGTAGAACCGACATGGTAAGGGAGAGGTCTGCAGCCACTCCAGTTCTGGAATTCCCATGAATTTAAAAGTCATCTAAATAACATAAGATATGAATGGGAGAGGCTCGGGAATGAGCCGTCAAGGATCCCAAGAGTTTAGTGAGGACTCTGGGAGCTGAGGAGAGCCCAAATGGCATAGCCCTATACTGGAAGTGCCTGCCTTGAAAGGCGAAGCGCAAAAATTTCCTATGGGCCTTGGCAATGGGAAGATGGAGGAAGGCCTCCGTGAGATCCAGAGACACCATAAAGTCTCCCCGATGAAGGTGCTAGGATGGGAGATAAGGAATGCATTGAATTTCCTATATTTTATGAACCGGTTCAATTTCTTTAGGTCCAAAATGGCTCTCCGGCCTCCAGAGGTCTTAGGGACCATGAAGAGGATGGAATAGAAGCCAGAACCTCTCTGGAGAGAGGGGACCGGTTGAATAGCTGTAATAGCCCACAAATGGGAAATAGCCTCCTCCATTCGGAAACTATCTGAAGGGAGGCTGGGAGAAGAACAAGAAACAAGCGGTTAGGGGGAGAAGAATGAACTCTAATCTTAGGCCCCTGTTCACAGTGTCAATAACCCAGGGGTCCTTACAAGAACGGTGCCAGGCGGAAGAGAACCAGGCTAGGCGACCGCCTATGGGGAAAAAGGAGTACTTACCATCTGGCTCTTTTGGAAGCCCTGGTAGAGGAGGATCCTCTCTGATAACGGGAACCTCTGCCCCTGGTGGTTCTAGATTGGGATCGAAACCGAGGGGAATATTGACCTGGACTCCTTTGAAGGGTGAAGCCTTGATCCTGTTGCCGTCCTGTGCGCCGAAAAGGCTGCGGCTTAGGGGCCTTCTTGGTGGTGGGTCCTAAGACCTTTTTCTTGTCTGTGGTCTCTGTAAGGAGAGGATCCAGGAGGTCTCCGAAGAGCAAGTTGCGTTTCAGCGGACCCATGGCTAGCTGCCACTTTTGTCTTGCTCCCGCCTGCCAAGGGCGGAGCCACAGAAGTCTTCTGGCCGTTGTTGAGGCTGCTACTGACCTGGCTGCAAATCTTGAAGATTGGAAGGTAGCATCTGCTATGTATTGGGCAGCTGCGAAGACTTTGTTGAAATCCTGTTGGCCCCTTAGATCATCTGGAGGCAGGTGAGATTGGAGCTGACGGAGCCACAAGAGCATAGCTCTAGAGAAGAAGGATGCCGCTGCAGCACTCTTAATGGCCCATGAATCTGCGAAGAGGCTTCTTTTGAGCATCTGCTCAAGGCGTTTGTCCTCCGGCCGGAGGACCTCCTCTGCTTCGCCAGGCATGGCGGCCGTTGAGTGGAGCGTTTTCACTGGCTCATCTGGCCTAGGACATGTTAGGAGCTCCTCATAGGAGGGAGAAAGCTTGTAAAGCTTCTTGTCCTTGGAAGTGGGAGTGAGGCGAGCAGTTGGGTGGTCCCACTGTTTGAGCAAGGCATCCTTAAATAATTTGGGCATAGGAATTACCTCATTATCTTCCTGTTCTTCCATGAAGTAAGGAAGATTTTCCTCCGGAGGGTCTGAAGGAGTAGTAGCCTGTTTTTCCTGTTCGGCTAGCCCCGTGGATACTCTTGCTTTAAGCAGGAGAGATTTGAAAAGCTGAGAAGGGAAGATAGCAGCTGGGGCTGGAATCTTGATCTGGGATTCCTCGTCTTCCGACAGCCCTTGAAAGGGGTCATCATCCTCTGCTGCATCCACGTCCTCATCCTCTTCCTGAGAGGAGTCAGAGACCTCCCTGATTGGGGCTCTGTAGGAAGGAGCAGAACTCACGGGACGGGAGGAGCGTGGGAGGGGATGAGACAAAGAAGACACATGGAAAGATGAGAGTTTAGCGTCCATGGTGTTAGTCAAAATAGTCAAGATAGACTGAAACTCCGGAGGCAAGGAAGAAACATCAGCCGGAAAGGAAGGAGGATCCCTGAAGGCCTGAGCAGATTCTGGCTGGGAAGGATCCTCAGTAATATCTGGCTCCTCTGGACCTAAACCCCATAGGTTAGGTTGGGGTGGATTTAGGTTTGGCTCATCCAGGGATAACACAGGAACCCCAGAGGGAGGCAGGTTAGAGGCCTCCGGGAGGGGTGTATTGGTATGCACTTGGGCCTGCACTTTAAAACGTTTGGCTGATTTATCATATAATTTTTGTAGGGCTAGGTCCCTTCTCTTCTCAGCCCTGGTGGGCCCGGCTAAGGAATGGGCGCCAGAGGAAGAGGAGGAATAGGCCTGGGGAACTTCAGTAGAATTATCAGTAGGCCTAACCTCTTTGGGACTCTTAGTAGTGCCTCTCTTGGGAAAAGAAGCCATAGTCTGAAACAAATTACAGAGGACAAGGCTTGAGCCAATAAAATAGGGGGGAGAAGAATTTTTTGTGAGCTTTCCCAAGAGGAGAGGTGACCCTGCTCCTAGGCCCAGGAGCAGCTGCGCCTTAAGGGGCAATCCTGGACGGTACCAGAGAGTTCGTGTCCCTAAGTGCAGCGTGGCAGGCCTCACAAACTTAACTTTAAGAAAAACCAAGGCACAACTGGTTGGAGGCCACTTCCGTGGAGAATAGGTTCGAGGGAACTCGAACGACGACTCCAAGGGTCAGGCGGCGGGCTGGAAGCACTAATGGCCGACCTCTTAGGGCAGAACCGAAAGTGCAATTACTGGGCGCGAGGGCCTTTGGCGCCAAAAACAAACGCTCCGTTAATTTATGATCGGAGACACTAAGCCCGGGAGACAATTCAAGTCCCACACCGCGGGAGGTAATTAGCCCTTAATAGTTTGTTTATTTTAGTTAAAGAAGGCTTGCTCTCGGCGGGACCTCCAGACCGTAATAATAAAATAACGGCCGCGGCAGCAGCACGGAGGGAAAAACCGCGGGGGCTGAGCCGCTAACTTCTCCCCCAACTCAAAGCCCAGGAGGGCTGAGTGGAATCCCCAGCCGGCAAGCTTAATACAGTAATGGAAAATTCTTACTGGATTTGAAGAGAGATCGAAGGGAAGGTGTTTTGGGAGGAACGAGCATTCACACACATCCGAAGGAATGCGAACTGAGCGAATTCTGGGGAAGGGGCGGATCCAGCAGTCTTTTTTAATACTAGGCTCAGTTCCACCGGATTGGACAGAGCAAACCCCATGTGACTGCTGGACCCACTCCTTCAGTACGGAGAAAAACCCACCCCTCACCTGTTTTTGGAAATGGTTCAAGAGTTCACACACACACACACAAGGGGGAAGGAGACAGGGATGGAAAAAGAGGAGAAGTGAGAAGGAATGAGAGAAAAAGGGAGAGAGAAATGAGAAACAAATGAGACAGAAAAGGGGGAGAGACAGGAGAGGTACTCAGAAATGAGAACTGTGGTAGAAATTTGAGGAGGGATGATTGATTATTAAATATGGATTGACTATGTTATATTGGTAAAAGATATATTTAGGTGTTGTTTAATATTAGGATGTATTAATTTAAAAAAATTGGATTAGAATTTTAGAACTATATAGAATTACATAGGTAAAATTAATGGAAGATACATATAATAAATAAGGGGTTGATGATATGTACTGTATGGTTTTATGACTTTGCATTATGAATTTAAAATATACTTTGAAATGTAGAAGATTGATGAAAGTTAATAATAGTAAATGCTAATTGCCTGAAAATTAATTGAGCTTGGAAATATTGAATGAAGTTATAGAAAGGTATAATTTATGGAAATACTTTAATTGATGCATTGGTGTTCAGGCAGATTTTCATAGTATTACTAGACTACTATAATACTATGATAAATATTTATGAAATGAAGATTTTAAAGCATGAATTTATTAATAGTTGTGTTTTTGGTTTTGCTGGTTGTTTTAGTTTTAATAGTAATAGATTTTGGGGTTTTTTAATTATTAATTTCTTTTAATAAAAAAGAAGGGATTTTTTTGCTACTTATTTACTTACTTACTTACTTACTTACTTACTTACTTACTTACTTACTTACTTACTTACTTACTTACCTACTTACTTACACATCTATGCTGCCCAGTCCCGAAGGGACTGCCACTCAGACACTATACTTTTCTGCCCACACCAAAAAAAAATAATTCAGATACAGCATCAATAGAGGAGGAAAATAATAATACTAAAAGGTAGGTAGCATCAATGGAGGAGCAATATAATAGCATGTTGCATTTCTGATGAACCTTGTTTTAATATCAGAAAAAATCCAGCGTACAGGAGTTAATTTTGTCCTTAATAATTCCAATTTTACGCATCAGTCAGCTTCCATAGTTTTATACTCTTTATAACCTATAGCAGTGATGGTGAACCTATGGCAGGGGTGTCACAAGTGGCACGCGGAGTCATATCTGCTGGCACACAAGCTGTTGCCCTAGCTCAGCTCCAGTGTGCATGTTTGCCGGCCAGCTGATTTTTGGCTCACACAACAGCTATGGGAGGTCATTTTTGGTTTCCAGAGAGCCGCCAGGTGATGGGGGAGGGCATTTTTATCCTCCAGGGAAGTCTTTGGAGCCTGGAGAGGGTGAAACACTAGCCTACTGGGCCCACCAGAAGTTGAGAAACACACCGTTTCTGGCCTCCAGAGGATCTCCAGGGGGTGTGGAAGCTGTTTTTGTCCTCCCCAGGCATTGAATCATGGATGTGGGCACTCACGCACATGCTCTTCTGGCACCCAAGGAAAAAAAGGTTTGCCATCACTGACCTATAGATAACTGCTACCTGATAGAGGAGAGAAAGTTATGCTTTAAAGTTATGCTTTAAAGCAAGGGGACTCCAACCTTGGTAACTTTAAGACTGGTAGACTTCTTTCCATGGTAGTTGGAGAATTCTGGGAGTTGAACTCCTCAAGACTTAAAGCTGACAAAGTTGGAGACCCCTGCTTTAAGGAACATAAACATTTAAAAGCTTGTGAATATTTTAAATAACCTTTCTAAATTAGTGGAAACATGTATACATTTCTATGGCTAACAATATCTACTGTCTTGGATATGAAAACAGAATTATTACAACTTCTGGTGGTTCTGATTAACTCACCACTACTCTAATGAACTTATTTATTTATTTATTTATTTTATTTTATTTATTTGTTTTGTCCAATACACAATAATACACAATGAGGGTTATAGAGAATATAATCAGGTAGAATGTATTAAAGGGGGAATAGAGGAGAAAATAAAGGAGTTAAATATAACTATGAGAGAATAGCAGAAAAAGATATAGGTATAGAAGAGAAGATATATGAGATGTAGGAGAGACAATAGGACAGGGGACGGTAGGCACTCTGGTGCACTTATGTACGCCCCTTAGTTAATTTCTTAATTCATTAATTCATTAAAAAACTTAATTTCTTCTAACATTTGTTTGGAAATCTAGTACATATGCTAGAAAAAGCTGCTTGTTATTCCAATAAACAGGCAGTCAAAATAATAAGTTTTACGTGTTCATTTTGCAAGTAATGATGTTTTATTCATTGCTCAGTACAACCAAAACTACATCACAAATGTATTTAAACATTTCACACCAAACTGCAGATAAAGTTCTTCTGTTTCAAAGCCCCAGAAAAATGTTTCATTCCCTGCGTGTGACAGCTGACTTGGTCAGTAGATTTTGACAGAGGATTTGATTAACGAAAAAGGTTAAATGGCAAAAATCAATATAGCAGCATAGCTGAAGCTGCTATGATGAACTGATGGTCTAGATTGATAACTATTACATGCCTTTGTATCCAGAAATAGATTTGTTACCCACATATCTGCTAAGAATAAATGGAAACAATGATTGTTCATAAGAAATGACAGCTGTTAAATTAAAAGCATAATTTCCAACTTGGTGCCTCTCAGATAGGTTGGAGTTCACTTCCTATAATTGTGTGGATCCTGCTGGTTGGAAGATTACTGAACAAAGTTGTCATGTATTCAAGGACAAAATCCACTAAAATCAGTCTATGCCACTGTTTCTGGAAGGATAACTTAGAACAACTATAATATTAAAATAATGTTATCATAATTTCCTTAAAAATCTCTGAGTGTTGATTTCAATAGCTCTAAGGTTCTTTAAAAAAAATCTGATTGACACAAGTAAATCCAGATTTTAATAATAATAATAATAATAATAATAATAATAATAATAATAATAATAATAATAATTTATTATGTTTGTATGCCACCCCTCTCCGTGGACTCGGAGCGGTTAAATGTATTTGCCAATACAGGTAGTCCTCTGGAAAGTCCTCTGGTAGTAACTCTGGAAATTCCACCATAACTCATGATAGTCATTAAGTTAAGACACTCATGTGACCAACTCAATTTTATTGCATTTAAGCACTTAAGCAAACACCAGAGTTGTAAAGTGAATACTGTGGTTGTTAAATGAGTCAATGCACTCCTTAAGTGTAGTCTTTTTGCTGGTTTCCAGCAAAAAAAAATGCCATAAATGTCAGAACATGATTGACTGTAGAATGCTACAATTGGCTATAGAAGGCAATCCATCTGTTAATATTTGAAATGTGATTATCATATTTTTTGGAGTATAAGACACCTTTTTACATCCCAAAATAGGATGAAATATTGGGTATGTCTTATACACCCCACCCAACCACTCTCACACTTTGGCCTCTGCCTCTCTGCAATTTGCCACCTTGCAGCAAACAGCACAGAGCCTGATTATCACAAGCAACTGATTATTGGCCTCCCAACCCACAACTGATTGAGGATGCAGGCAGGCCATGTGCTAAAACTAAAAGTGAAACTAGCTGCAAGGAGGCAAATTTCTGGGAGGTAGAGGCAGAATTTTATTTTCTTGTGCTAATCAGACTGCTGAAACTGGATGCACGGAAGTAAATAACTATAAATTTCTATAGAATGTTCAAATCATCAGACTTATTTTTAAAGACCGTGTTTTATTATTTATTTACTTATTAAATTTATTGGCTGCAGATCTTATCACAATTTTGTACTTGGCCTCAAATAGTGTTAATTAAAATTCAACTATAAACATTAAATGTACAAATAAATTCAACAATCTGACCAATACTTATTGGAAGTATGTATGTATTTTATGTATGTATCTCTGTATCAGAGTGGGTGTAAGTTATTTCATTAGTAAACTAAGTTCAAAGCATGTCATTGTGCATTTCTGGAAATTTTTCATTGGTAATTTGATATTAGGAATGTAATAACTTGCCTATCTTCAAAACAAGGCAGCTGGACATATTGTTCTAATGCAACTGACACAGAGAATAAATATTTGTTTGTTCCTCCATCATGAGATAAGCTTTAAACTATGTTGTCTATCTATATTTCACTCATATACTTTTCCACTGACACAGTGATATACAGTGGTACTTCTACTGAAGAACTTAATTTGTTCCGTGACCAAATTCTTAAGTAGAAGCAATTTTTCCCATACGGAATCAATGTAAAAGCAAATAATGCGTGCAAACACATTAGGAAAGAAATAAAAGCTCGGAATTTGGGTAGGAGGAGGAGGAAGAAGAGGACGAGGAGAGTCGCTGCCAAAGGAAGAAGGTGAGGTTAGGAGAATAAAAAAAATCCAAAACTTTAAGGCTTAAAAAAAAGGATTCTGAGGTGGCAAGGAGAAGAATGCACCTCTAATTCACTTGGCGCAAGGCTGCCTCCCATACATTGCCTCCCATACACTGGCTGGTGCTGCTGCTACCTGCTGCCTCTTCCTTCCCATGCTGAAGGGCTCCCCTCTCCTGTCGCTCGCTCGCTTTGTAGTCAGCGCCTTTTCTTCGCTGTGGTGACTCCTTGGCTGCCCAGAGCGAAGGGAGCATTTCTTTTTTCTGGGTGCTGGCACAGGTTTATTCCCTGTCCAAGCGCCCAGAGAAAGGAAAATGCTTCATTTGCTCTGAACTGCCAAAGCCTCCTTAAGCACCACCGAAAGGCTCCTCTGGCAGCCCAGATGGCCGGGATTAAAGGGGGAATGGCAGAAAACTGGCCGGGCCTTCGTGCCACTCTCAAATTTCCTGGGAATTTTTTTCCTGGCTCAGGTTCTTAAGTAGAAAATGGTTCTTAAGTAGAGGCAAAAAAATCTTGAACACCTGGTTCTTATCTAGAAAAGTTCTTAAGTAGAGGCATTCTTAAGTAGAGGTACCACTGTATATGCACAAATATAAAATGAATCTTTCTGATAACATATTCATAAGATTGTGAAATTGTTTTCAATACACAGTATACAGAGTTGAGTTGTTTTTTTTTTACTGTTGCCAGGAATGTTTTCTTCAGGAGATGGTTCAATTACATTTTTTCCCTAAATAAGCATCTAAAAGTAAGTTCTTTGAATTAGTGCCAGCAGCAGAGAATAATCTATGCCAACTGAAGTGAAAGTTAGCAAGCTAAAAAAGCAATAAACAAAATGTTTCATAATTTCTTTTCTCTGAAAGAAAAGCATTTATCTAAAACAGGGATGAGCAACTTTTCAAGATCTGGAGGGATCACATTTTTTTATTTATGCCAACGTGGCAACCATTGGGTTGGATTTTTAGAGTGACATTGCTTTTTAAGTCCCACAAAACTACAGAAATAGTCATGAAAATGGGTGCTGCTCTAACATACCTAAAAAAAAAGCAATAGTTTCTATCACTTTGTAATAGCGGTCCTCAAACTTTTCAGTTTGACGGACTGGCAGGGGGGGAGAGGGGATATTCCATGTGAGTAGTAAATATTTGATGTTATACGGACTTTAGTCTTCTCTACTGCAGTCATTTCCTTTTGCCATTTTTCTTTAAGAATCTTTGCTTTTAGGCAAGGTAATGTCACGCTATCTACATCTTTTCTAAAAAATATATAATTTATTAGTTTTATATAAGGGGAAGCGGAGAAGGGAGTACAAAATCGAAAAAGGGGAGGAGGAGAAGGAGGAGTACAAATGTAATAAGTTTAAGGTGAATTTACAAAGATTTACAGAGGTCAGTTGTATTCCTTAGTATATATATTGTTACAATATTTCTATTCATATTTCAATCTTAGTTTATATTCCATTGATCTGCATCTTTTCTATTTGTTGAGGGACAGAGCCACAATGAGTTTGTTAATGATGTAAAGTGATGGGGCTGTGTAAACACATATGAATAAGATGGTAACTATTATTCCAAAATTAGAAATACAGTGATCCCCCGCTCGTTGCGAGGGTTCCGTTCCAGGAGCCCCCGCAACGAGCGGGTTTTCGCGAAGTAGCGATGCGGAAGTAAAAACACCGTCTGCGCATGTGCAGACGGTGTTTTTACTCCCACAGCGCTAGCGAGGAGCCGAAGATTGGGGGCGGGGCGGCTGTTTGCCGCCGGCATGGAGGGCTTCCTAGCAGCCCCCCAAACCCGGGTTGGGGGTCCGGGGGGCGCTTGGTATCGCCGGTTTTGAGCTGAGTCCGGAAGCGAATTCGCTTCCGGACTCAGCTCAAAACCGCCGATAGCAAGCGGCAAGGAACGGCTTGTCTCGGCGCTTTCGAGCTGTCAGCTCGAAAGCGCCGAGACAAGCCGTTCCTTGCCGCTTGGTATCGCCGGTTTTGAGCTCAAAACCGCCGGTTTTCAGCTCAAAACCGCCGGTTTTCAGCTCAAAACCGCCGATAGCAAGCGGCAAGGAACGGCTTGTCTCGGCGCTTTCGAGCTGTCAGCTCGAAAGCGCCGAGACAAGCCGTTCCTTGCCGCTTGGTATCGCCGGTTTTGAGCTCAAAACCGCCGGTTTTCAGCTCAAAACCGCCGATAGCAAGCGGCAAGGAACGGCTTGTCTCGGCGCTTTCGAGCTGTCAGCTCGAAAGCGCCGAGACAAGCCGTTCCTTGCCGCTTGCTATCGGCGGTTTTGAGCTGAGTCTGGAAGCGAATTCGCTCCCGGACTCAGCTCAAAAGCGGCGAGAATGAACGGCGTGGGCGGGCGAAGGGCGGGCGGCAGCGAGGAGTTTGCGTGGGCGGTGGGGAAACTCCTCGCTGACGCCAGCAAGAGGGGGAAGACCCAGGGAAGCCGCTGCCATCTACGCATGCATGCCCGGCACGCATGCGTAGATGGTATTTTTGACTTCCGGGTTGAAAAATAGCGAAGTACCCTGTTCGCAATGGTTGGGGACGCAATAAACGGGGGATCACTGTAAAGGTTAACACTTAGCCATTTAACTTACTATTTCACAAGACAAAATGCATTTTAAAATGAGACAGAGAGGTAAACAAACTTCACAGGAGCAAATGTAATGTTTCCCAAAACTATGTTTTGAAAAACAGGTTGATATAAACTATCTTTATATAACCAGCAGAGGATTTATTTTTAAGATTATTTAAAGTTACAATTTCCAGCTTAATAGGCGTAATCCTCATTGGAAACATGCCCTAACTTTTTAAGGATCTTCATAAAATGGATAGATCTGTTTTTATTTTAAAAAATCATTCTGAAAATACTTTACTATTTCTAAGAGATTACAAAATCCTTACTTTAGGCAATTGCCTTAAGTTAGATACCATCTGTCACCATACCATGAAAGAGTTTATTTTTTGCAGCAGTCCTAAAGGAATTGCAATTAGTCCCCAGTAGACTATTTTGTTGCAAATGCGTTTAAATTAGATGGAGCTACATTTAAGCAACATTGCTTCTTAATATAGGAAGCTAGAATATTATTGGTGCAAAAACCCATTTGAAATGAGACGGGGAGGAAAGGAACCTATATAGTAGTTGTTATTCTTACTATTTATTTATTTGTTTGTTTGTTTGTTTTAATGCCGCCTTTCTCCTTAGACTCAGGGCGGCTTTAGTAGTAAAACAATATCAAAATATGGTCAGAGTTAAGCAGCTTTCAAGATATGGTCCACTACCATCAGTTTGGGAACAATTATGTTTATATAAGTCTTCCCCTCCCTTCTTTCTCCAAACACTGAATCTGTCAGTTCTAGTACTAACAGTACTAGTTATATGTAATATGGATACATGCAGCTATAGACTAAAGCTGTAGAAGCTGTTTGAGAGAAGTTACTAAGATTTGAGTTTTAAAATTCTTTTCCACGTGGTTCCTGAAAGTGAGCTGAAGATCTCATTCCTTCTGAGCAGATGTACTTAGGTAAAATGGGAGTAAATAAGGGGGAACTCAAAGAGTCTCTAACTTGTTGAAGAGATTAATGCAAAATAATGTATTTTGTATTTGATCTTTGTAGGCAACCCGCTTCTAATACATTTCTATTCAGTGTGAAATGAGTGGAGAATCTGTAGCTTTACAGAAATTTTACTTTGTTAAATAAAAACATCACAAATATATAAGAATAAGCTGTACATGAGTGCTTAATTGTGTTAACTATGTGTTATGTTATTAGCAACCTTTTAGCACCCAGAAATTTTTTAACCATAGAATTTATATGCTAATAACCTTCAACGGGATTTAATTCATTAAGGAATGAAGAAAAAATGTTTTTGGATTTTTTTTCCAGAACAAATTAAATTGACATATGATTTGTAAGATCAGTTTTTTAAATGTAAAATCATTTAGAGCTCTGACGGTGAGTTTTAAATGAGAATTCAGTATCCATGCAGGCAGTATCTAAATATCTATTCTCACTAAAGGGTTTGTTTACAAAATCTATCTTTCTTTAAGTATGATATGACCTATATGGTATCATACAAGCAATTCTGGATAACATGCAAATATGAAAACTTTCTTTAAAAAACTAGAAAACAGTAATAAATTTAAAAAAACAATACTATATTAGGTAAGAAAACACTAAGAACCAAGGAATCCAATTATCCATTTGGGGTCCAAGGTCTATTGGAAACACTAGATTTTAAGGGTATTTCTATAAACTAAGATAATAGCTATGCAAACTTTGGAAGATGGGAAAGCATTGCTATAGAGAAGGCATTGCCACAGAAAATGCACAACTCAACTCTTATACAAGATAACAGAATTTTAAGAATGTGACATGCCTTCATTGCTAGAACTAATAGAATAGAAAACATATCAAAGAGATTATAGATTAATAATATATCATTATTAATCTAGGATTAGAGGAACTGGGGCCATGAATATCAATTACCGGGAATCAATGCAATTCACTAGCTAGGGTAATTATGTAAGACCTCTACTAACCCTACAACCAGCCATTGAAACTAACTGATTTTAGGCAGGCCATTGATTTCTAGTTACTGTATCTCCTTGGTACTGTCCTGAGATAGTTTTATTTTATCTTTAATTCAAATTGCCACCAAATCATTTTTGATTCCTAACAACCACATACATTTTTCTCTATTACGTTCTATCTCTAACTTGGTTTGCCATGTCTTCCAACGGTGCACTCGTTGCCATTGTAATTGATTCAATCAATCAATCAACCATATTGATAGCATAGCATCATATTATTATTATTATTTATTAGATTTGTATGCCGCCCCTCTCCAAAGACTCGGGGCGGCTCACAACAGTAATAAGAAACAGTGTAACAATGGGACAAATCTAATAATAAAAACATAAAAACACCAACAATTAAAAACCATACAGCACATACATATCAAACATGAAATATAAAAAGTCTGGGGGAGAAGTCTTAGTTCCCCCATGCCTGGCGATACAGGTGGGTCTTGAGTAACTTGCGAAAGACAAGGAGGGTGGGGGCCATTCTAATCTCCGGGGGGAGTTGGTTCCAGAGGGTCGGGGCTGCCACAGAGAAGGCTTTTCCCCTGGGGCCCGCCAAATGACATTGTTTGGTCGACGGGACCTGGAGAAGGCCAACTCTGTGGGACCTTATTGGATGCTGGGATTCGTGTGGTAGAAGGTGGTTCCGGAGGTATTCTATCTCCTTCCATCATTCCCAACATTGCAGCATTTTCCAGAGAGCTATCCCTTCGTATAATGTGTCTGAATTAAGGTAATTTGAGTCTAGTCAATTTATAACTTAAGTAAGAACTCTGGTTTGATTTATTTGATGGCACACTGGTTGTTTTCACCATATTCTCAAGAGTCTTTTACAATATGAGTCTCCAGCCCTCCCGGGCTGGGCTATTTGGAATCAGGCCATGAGAGAGGTGGGTTGGTGTGCATGCACACAGCTCAACATGTGCAAGTAATGGGCCTGTGTGGAGAGAGGCGGCACAGAAATTCAACAAATAAATAATAAATCAAATTAAATAAATAAATAAATAAATAAATAAATAAATAAATACAGCTCAACTTGTGTGAGCTGTGGGCTGGCACATGCGCATATATGCATGCAGCACAACTTGCACTTGACCTACATGTACATATGTGCCGGCCTGGCCCACAGCTCATGAAGCTGGGTTCCCCTCTTTCCTCACTCCAGCTGGGCCACCAAGCTGCAAAGGTTGAGTACTGTTGTTTTACAATACCAAGTTTAAAAGTGCCAATACTCTTCTAATTGTGATTCTTCAAAGTTCAACCTTTGCTTGCATAGAGTGTCACAGGGAATACTGCGGCTTGCCTGAATCTGATCTTTGTTGTATATAGAGCATATGAATATGCACTTCTAAGGTCTTCCCAGTGGCTCTACCCAACGTTAGTTTGCAGTCTATTTCTTATTTGCTTATTCCTATATTGATAATGGTTGATGCTAAGCTATGTATCACTTTTATATCCTCATTGCCGGCTCTAAAATTGCCTATTCTACCTGTTGTCACCAGCTTGGTCTATTTTATGTTTAATTTTAGTCTCATTTTTTTTACTTCACTACTTACTTACTTACTTACTTACTTACTTACTTACTTACTTACTTACTTACTTACTTACTTACTTACTTATTTATTAGTTGGACTTGTATGCTGCCCCTCTCCGAAGACTCGGGGCGGCTCACAACAAGTAAAAACAGTCACAACAATCCAATTAATTAAAATATTTAACGATTTAAGATTTACTTGATTTTTTATTACCAGAGTTCCCAGAAACGTTTCATTTTTGGCTATTGGGGCAGTTGTAAGATTTGCATAGGTAACTACCGGTAATGCTCTTCCAATTTTAAAATCACACTCATTTGCTTCCAATGCTACTTAATATACTGTATATTTAGCATGTAGGTTGATTAAATAAGGGAAAAGGTTACCGCTTTGTCTCTGTGAACAATCTGTTCTACCACATTCTATATAAACTGAGGCTTCCTGACTGACACATAGATTTGTATGAGGAATATGAGATGTTCTTGGATTACCATTTTTCTGAACACATTCCACAGCTTTGTGTGATTGATACAATTAAAGATCTTGCTACAATTAGTGAAGCACACAGTGGCTTGTGATATTCTTCAGCTTTCTCAATTATCTGCATGCATCAGAAATAGTCTATGCAGATTTTCTGTTATCCAGATCAGGATTGTCTCAAAGGTGTTTTGTCAAGGGCAACTGGACTTTCTGTTCTCATCCCAGAAGTTTCTTCAGCTGAAATCCAATTGCCTCTTGAAAAAGTACCTTTGGGATGATCAGAAATAATGTTTTTCATTCCTTGACCTTTTTAAAACCTAGTTTGAACATCTGGTCTCTCTCTTCCTATGTAGGATTCTAATTTGCATTGGATAATCCTAAGTATTATTTTGCCAATATATAAAACTAAGCATGGACTAAATGGATTTCTGATTATTTTTTTTCAGAAATCTTTTATGTTTCAGTACATTTTTAAAATTTCCATTATTAGTAAGTCATTATAAACATTGATTTATGAACCTACCTTATGGATTCAATATTTTCAAATTCAGATTTTCCAATTGATTGAAATGATTTCCCAATAGGTAACAGTGTCAACTAATATATAACTGCCTGAAAATAATTTCTACTTAGCTGTAGAGGTACCTCCACTAGTTTTACTAATAACTTTGTACTTGATCTGATTTAAAGACAGAGAAAATGTGAATTGTTCCTGCTGGGTTCTTAAATGAGATTTAAATTAACTACATAGATTCTTTAATTTGAGTGCACGGACTGCTCAATACAGACAGATAAGGTTTTTTGTATAACTGTTAGATAAGCATTAACCCGCTAGGATTAATAATTCCTTCACTTATTTGTCTATTTTTAAATTTAAATGTTTCAAATACATACTATAATATGCAGTGTATACTATAAATTGCTTGTGTTTTAAATGCAGGTTGAAAGGGTTACAAAGTTCACATGTTAAATACAAAAATAATCCAAGCTAATGGGGTAGTTCAACAAGTGCTTCAAACATTGTCTGTATATGTAATATTTTTGAAATTAACTCTCACTATATGTATATGCAAATTATATATTCACATTAATTATATATATTTCATAATACATGCATGCATGGATGCAAAAAACCTCGCTGGAACACGGGCACACCTGAGTCTCCATGCACGATTTTGCTACCTGCACGGGCACAGAAGCATAATTCCGCTCGAACTCACGGTATCTCCAGAGCCGTGGAGGCGAGCCCAATTAGGCGTTCCAGCTAGTAGCTCGCCACTAGTCATGTGAGATTGTGCTTTACAACTACATTACGTACTGATAGAAATTCTAGTTGCAATTACTCTCTTTAAGTGAGAACTACCTGTATGCTAAAGCAGGAGTTCCCAAATTTGACAACTTTAAGACTAGTGCACTTCAATTCCCAGAATTCTCTACCCAGTTATGCTGTCTGGAGAATTCTGAGAATTGAAGTGCACAAGTCTTAAAGTTGCCAAGTTTGAAGACTTCTGTGCTAAAGAATTAACTACGATTATATAGATAGGATGAACAATCTTCATCATTTACTTAACAACAGTTCAATAGCAATAGCACTTAGACTTATATACTGATTCTCAGGGCTTTTACAGCCATCTCTAAGCAGTTGACAGAGTCACCATATTGTCCCCAGCAATCTAGATCCCTCAACCTCAGAAGGATAAAGGCTGAGTCAACCTTGAGCCAGTCAGAATTTAAATACTGGACTGAGCAGTGAGTTATCTCTGGAATATTGCATTCTAACCACTGCACCACCACAGCTCTGTTAATTCTTCGATTAACAACTTCCTCAAAAAAAAAAAGTCTGTTATAACATAAATCTGAACTGTCAACTGTCATCCTGTCATTTTTCTCCTGCAGTCATATTATCATCTAATTGCAATGTCCCATGATCCTGGGATTGTAATTTGCCATTAGTTGAAATGGATTTGAATGCATGACCACCTGACTTGGCTTATGAGATGGTGACTTGACTGATGATCCTGCAAAAATTATTATAAAACCAAGTCCTTCACTGATAAAATTGGGATTTGTCTTATGACCAATGTTCCCTCTAATTTTTTTTCGGTGTGGGCGGAAAAGTATAGTGTCTGAGCGACAGTTCCTTTGGGACTGGGCGGCATGGAAGAATAAATAAATAAATAAATAAATAAGGAAAAAATTTCCCTTTTTTATTAAAAGAAATTATTAAAAAAACGAAACCAAAATCTATTTTATTACTATCTTCTCCTCTTTTTCCATCCCTGTCTCCTCCCCCCTTGTGTGTGTGTGTGTTTGTGAACTCTTGAACCATTTCCAATAACAGGTGAGCTATTGGAAATGGTTCAAGAGTTCACACACACACACACACACACACACAGCTGGGTTTTTTTTCTCTGTTATTATTTGGGTGCTTTGTACCACATGCTTTAAATCAAGAGTCATTTCTCTCTCTTTCTCTCTCTTTCTCTCTCCCTCTCTTTCTCTCTCTCTCTCTTTCTCTCTCTCCCTCTTTCTCTCACATACACCCCTTTCCAATTTAAGGGAACAGAGAAAGTTTATAAAGGTAACTGGGCAGCTGTGGGGGGAGGAGAAGAGAAGAGAAAAGACAAGGATGCAACAAAGACGGCCATGCAACTTTCCCAAACAAGTTTAAACACGATGGGCGAACGAGTCCAGGGCGCTGCCGAAGACGGGCAAAGGTGGCAGGAGAAACTGCCCCGCCAAGGTTTCCTTGAAACGTAGGGAGGGCTAACGCGGGATTTCATTGCAGGCTGACTTGGGGACGGTCAAAATAGTGTGTGTGTGTGTGTGTGTTTGAATGGGAACTGAAGCAAAAAAATAGCGTTTTTCCTTTCTTGCCTTCCAACCGTCCTTCCTGCATCTATAAACACTATCTTCAAAACCAAACATTTTCAATCAATCAATCGTAAACTGGCACCCCTTTTCCATTCCATGTCTTTTGCACTGCCCGCCTCTATCGTTCTCCCCCCCTTCCTGCTTTCTTCCTCCACCTCTCTTCCTCTTCTTTCCCTCCCTCCATGTATCTTCTCTCCCTCTTTCTACTTTCTTCCACTTTCTTTTCAAGGAGCATTTCGCTCGCTTCTACGCCAAGGAAGAGGCTGGGGGGGAGGAAGGCGCGCCACAGCATCCCATCTAGTCCGGCCATCTGATGGTCCCTTTCGGGTTCAGTAATCCACACACACACCCACCCAAAAAAACCCACGACTGAGCGAGCCTAACTAAGGCGCCTCTCGGCCGATCGCCTCACCCTCTTCCCTCGGAATCCGAGACTCGCGTATTGCCTTTTGTTTTCTCTCTCTCTATTGCTTTCTTTCTCACTCACTCTTTCTTTCTATCCCTCTTGCTTTCTTTCTCTTCTCTCTCTTGCTATCTCTCTCTCCTCCCCTTTCTCTCTCACTCTCTTTCTCACTTTCTCTCTATCTTGCTCTGACACTCTCACTCTCGTTCTCCGGAGGCTGGCGAAAGTGATTTACAATGTCGGGCGAGCGGGGCCGGCGCGCGCTCTCCCCATCTCCCTGCCAGCCGGCGCGGAACATTCAAAATAAGAAAACCCTTCACTCTTACTTTGAATGTTCCGGGCGGGTGCGCAGGCAGGGAGATGGGGAGAGCGCGCACCAGCCCGCGCACCCGCCAGCCTCCGGAGAACGTCTGCCCCGCCTCTCTTGCAGCAGAGGAGAAAGAGAGGCGGAGCAGGCGAGCGGGTGGGCGGGCGAGCGGCAGCCGGCGCGCGCACCCGCCAGCCTCCGGAGAACGCCTGCCCCGTCTCTCTTGCAGCGGAGGAGAAAGAGAGGTGGAGCGGGCGAGCGAGCGTGCGGGAGAGCGTGCGGGCAGGCGGGCGAGCGGCAGCCGGTGTGCACACCTGCCAGCCTCCGGAGAACGCCTGCCCCACCTCTCTTGCAGCGGAGGAGAAAGAGAGGCGGAGCGGGGCGGGCGGACGAGCGGGCGGCAGCTGGCGGGCGCGCAGGCAGGGAGATGGGAAGTACGCGACCGAGGAAAAGGGTGCGCATGGGGGTATTTTGGAGTGCGCGCGCACTCACGCGCGCAGCTTACGGGGAACGGTGCTTATGACTGCATGCCTTATAACAAAATGTTGGCCCTGATTGTGGTCATAAATCAAGGATTATGGCATTTATATTTTAAAATTATTTCTGAAATCCTATATACACAATCATTTTTCCCTGGAGTATGTGGCTTATTATTTGCTGGCAAATTATATTCCTCCATATAATATATGTATATATGGAATTTATGTAAGATATAGTGCACACAAATGATATGTGTATTCCCTTTCTGAGTGAGCAACAATACACAAAGCACAGGAAAAAATATATTATAATAGGTATAAGAAGAAAAAGAAGATAAGAATAAAGGGAAAAATATCTAAATCTATTTTACATCATATTCATCCACTACATTTTTTCATGTCTTTCTAGACCTGCAAATGCTACATGATTCTACTATTCTAATGTCATTCTTTTGCACTTTTTAAATTTTTAAAACTTATTTAATCTATTTTATTTATCCTTAAAAACATCAGTTTGATGCTTTTAGCTTGATGTTTTTTTACTCTTTCACTGAATTATGGGTTAGATCTAGATTATAACAGTTATTTTCTCAGTTCCAATAATAAACACTCATCCTTATGAAAGATACCATTTGCAAGGGAATGGAAGAGCATCATAAATTCTTCACTTTTGTAAACAGATTTTATTTCCTTTCAAATCCTCGAAGTACATCCACACAATTTTTCATCTAACTTTAAAAAATATACTTGTTCAACTCCCATTTGATATTCATCAAAAGAAAAAAAATCTAGGGAGCCAAAAAATAAGTAGACGAAATAGTGACTTACAGATGATAAGCATGTAAGTAAGCCAAAATTTTAGTGGAGCAAATAAAAATGAAAAGTCTGGTAACTGAAATTTCATTTAGAAAATGTGATCAGATGACACTTAAAAGCAACAACACTACTATATTAATTTAGGCATCAGTACTTTACTGCAAATACAAAATTATTGTGCATGATTTTTTTCTTTTCCATATTCTAATTATTTTGAGAAATGAAAGCTGGCTGCTGTTTTTCTATATTTTTTTGCAAGAAATATAGACCATTCATTATCTAAAGCTAGAGCAGCCAGAGCTAATCTATTAATTCAGTAAAAGAACAGAAAGCATAATATAAATATTAATTGATTATATATTTTTGTTAAATGTTTCAAGCCACTATTTCTCCTTTTGCCACATTCCAACATAAGATACATCAAAACTCAAACAAAAGATATCCTTAACAACTATTATTAGACATTAATCTAATAAACCTCAACCGTATTTTCATATTTTCATAAGATTCAAGATGAACAACTATGTGGCTACATAGCTGTATAGTAATGGTGTAGTAGTGTTCCCTGCCTAAATAGGGGCTGGACTAAAGATGTCCAAAGTCCCTGTTATTCTGTTACCTGTGTCCATTATAGTTAGTATAATTAATTGAGAAAATAGGATGAAATAATATATTCAAATGTTCAAAGGTCAAATACTATTATGGGATAATGGAATTCAGGAAATCATTCCTGCAAAGGCAACATTTTCAAAATCTGAAAGCTGTCAGATAAAATATACAATAGAGGAAAAACAAGAAGCAGAATGACAACCATTTTCTCTTTGGGAATTGTAAAATGTTCAGTTCATCAGAAAACATGATCTGCCATCCTGTTTATACATAGGTACAAGTTTCTGTTCTGATGTTCAGAAAGTAGATTTCTAAAAGTACAGGGAATTATTTTTCTGGGTTTAAAACAAACTAGAAAAAAATCTACTTTCAAAGGCTATAATCCATTTTTATAACTCAAAAGACTGATTAGTTGGTATAATATTATTACGTTGTATATAGCTATAATGAAATCTATTGTCATACAGCAAGTTCATTCTCTGAGGGTATGTTTTTAAATAGTTACAAGAATATCATCCATATATAAGAGAAGACCCACTATTGTACAGAAACCCTCAGTTTGCAGAATAATTTGAAATGGGATCCGAAGTACCATAGTAATATGCTCAGTAGGCCCAGAATGCTGACTGCAGGCAGAAAAAAAAGTGAAGTACTGCAATTGAGTAGCTGGAAAGCAGCAAAGCACAACTAATGTTCTGCTTCTTTCGGAGAAGAATGGTAAAGAAATCAAGCAATGGCTTGGTTTTTTCTTATTGGAAACCTGGCCCAACTTTCGGCTAGCACTATTGTATTTCTCTAATCTGTATGGGATGTACAGTAAATTAAATGTTCTTGGCTCTATCATACCCTGTCCCCTCTGCTTATTGTCTTGGCAGGTTTTTGTTGTTGATGTTGTGAGATCTTATATCAAGTTCCTAAGAGGGTAATATCAACACACATGGATTCTTAAATATATACCTATCTTCATTTTTTTGAAACTCTGGAGTTCAGTTAATTATTTGGCTCATCTTCAAATGTGAACTTAAAAATTGATCCATGGTTTTCAATCAAAAATAACCCCTTCAAGATGTCATATAATATAAAAAATATTTTGCAGTCAATCTGAAAATTTGAGTGTTCATACAGTGGTACCTATACTTAAGAACTTAATTTGTTCTGTGACCAGGTCCTTAAGTAGAAAAGTTTGTAAGTAGAAGCAATTTTCCCCATAGGAGTCAATGTAAAAGCAAATAATGTGTGCAAACCCATTAGGAAAGAAAGAAAAGCTCGGAATCTGGGTGGGAGGAGGAGGAGGAGGAGGAGGAAGATGAGACGGACATTTGCTTCCCAGAGTGAAGAGAGTGTTTCTTTTCTCTGGGCGCTGGCAGAGGTTTATTGACCCAGCGCCCAGAGAAAGAAAATGCTTTGTTCGCTCTGGACTGCCAAAGCCTCCTTAAGTGCCACCAAAAGGCTCCTCTGGCAAATGTATTCGTGCCTGAATACATTAAAATAACCAAGAGTACATAATTCCTTATTTCATTCCCTACTTGGTGTTCAACTATTCATTAAGAATTCAATTAATTCTCACCACATTATACTCTCATAGCATTCTGCAACCAATTTTTAACTCAATACTTATGTAAAACATTCCATAATTCCCCTCTGGCAGCCCAGAAAAGCCCGAGGTGGCCAGGATTAAAGGGGTGATGGCAGGAAACTGGCCGGGCCTTCGTGCAGCTCTCATAATTTCCTGGGAAATTTTTCCGGGCTTGGGTTCTTAAGTAGAAAATGGTTCTTAAGAAGAGGCAAAAATCTTAAACACCTGGTTCTTGTCTAGAAAAGTTCTTAAGTAGAGGCGTTCTTAAGTAGAGGTACCACTGTATTATATTCATATGATTTTTGCACTGGCGAAAAGCTGGATAATCTATAGTTCTTGTTTCCTTGTGATGCTCCTATACCTACACACACACATACACACACACAGGATCAGGAGCAGATAAGCATCCAATTAGATTGAGATATTACAGAAGAAATCAGTGTAAAAACTATAGCATAGGACTCAAAAAGTATGGTTACTTCATCCAATGCTATTAGTATCTGTTCTGAGTCCTACAGAATCCTACCTTTTGGGTTTAGAATTTACGGAAAGATTTTAATGTCTTCAATCCCTAAAAAGCCTGCCCTAAATGAATGATTATATTTTATTTTATTTTATTTTATTGGATTTGTATGCTGCCCCTCTCCGTAGACTCGGGGCGGCTAACAACAGTAGTAAACAGCATATGACAATCCAATATAAACAGTTAAAAACCCCTATTGTAAAACCAACATACATACAGACATACCATGCATAAAATTGTAAAGGCCTAGGGGGAAAGACTGTTCCTTATTTTAGTGTTTTAGAGAAGAAAATGCAAAGCATAATGAACCCATTTTAATCTTTGTAAAGGCGAAAATGATTTAGCATTTGATACAAAAGGGGGACTTTCAATTTCACTTTATGGATAACATCCACTTGTTATTCCAAAAGAATTTTTAAGCGATAATTAGCCATTCACAATGTACCAATAATAAAATTTAGAAATAGAATGACATTTGAAAGGGAAAAAAAAGAAAAGAAACTGGTCCATTTGGATTGGAGTATGACCATTAAAGCTAGTAGGACTTTCAAATCAATTTTTTTGCAATATAACATTATTAAATACCATGTTTATTCTTCTTTCCCCTTAGTAATCAGCTTCAGTTTTCATATATTTATTTCTGTAAAACTTTAGATAATTTCACTGTTCTGCTGTCAACGATAAATGTCACACACAAAATAGTGACATTTCTGAATACTACTGAGTCTTCTGTTCTATCATTACACAATTATGGTTTTCTTTTTATTAAAGCAAGCACCATTCTCAAGGGAAATATGGAATATATGATGAGCACAGCAAGCAATCCTATGCTCTAATAAATAAGCACACATGGCAGCTTTTATATCTGTGACAACACAGCTCAGTCAGAATTGGTTCACCAAAATGTATGCTGTCTCAAGACATTTTCCAAAATGAAAATGAAGTGAGTATCTAATAAGAGCACATATATAAGAAAAGTAAACAGCTAAACAGGATGAACCCATGACCCCATCCTTTCCTGCTGCTTGAAAAGTAAGCAGCAGGTTTGCAATGCTTCTCATAAAATGAATTTGTTATTAAATTGCTTTGTAATTATGTAGCTACAGAAAGTAGTATCAGTTTTAAACTCTTGACATGTACAATTTGGGATTCAGCAAGACATGGCAAAACAAGATATATTTTTAGAAAGGAGAAAATCTTTCATAAAACCCAAACAACCTCTGGGTGAATAAAAGTCCCAAAAGAATATTTTTCAATAATTTTTCCTCTATCCCATTTTGTAAAACATAACATGATTTGAGAAATGCTTTTATGGCTGTATAACATTACTGTTTTCTTCAACCAATCATATTCGGTTTTTTACTCTCAGGAACCTGGTCAATATTATCTAGATTAGCAAAAATTTTGGAATGCAATAAACAGAGGCTGGATAAATTAATTTTTAACCATAGAGATTTGGTGGTGTCATATTTATGCTAACATATATAACAGATGCTAGGTGTCTATCTGTTCCATGTGATAGAGAGCAAAATGAACTAACTTCATAGCTATCAACTATGTTCCTAAACTTAAAACTTCCAACTGAACCTACATTTCACTGGATCCGATTGTGATGGGCAGAAG